>NW_015558680.1:619727-620792 GCF_001515605.1 Sinocyclocheilus anshuiensis | reverse complement strand
GTTTATCCCCGCCGGTCGACGGTACCCAAATTCTCAACAAAAGAGCAGTTTTCACTATCTCTGGGTCTCAAGAGGGCACGGAGAGTTGCGGACGGTTCAACCCCGGACCGCACTCATCCTCCTCTGTCTCCAGCAGGCAGCAGTGGATGGTTCGAAAGCGTCAACAAAGGCCCTACTCACCCTCTGCCAAACTGTGGAACCAGGTAAGTGCTGCACCGCACACTCGGACCCCTCTTCGCTCTGCTCACAAGCCGTCCGCGTTGGGTCCCTGCGTTCCACCTCGCTGCCCCACCGCAGGTATGGCGGTGGTTCCGTTGGTCCCGCTTGCACGGTATCTGGGTGCCTGGCGAGCGCTACCCAACCCGTCTCGCTGGCTTCTGCGGACCATCAGCCTCAGCTATGCGATTCAGTTCACCCGGCGTCCCCCCAAGTTCAGTGGCATCCGCTTCACTACAGTGAAGGCGGTTGATGCTCCTGTCTTGTGTGCGGAGATCGCAGTCCTACTGGCGAAGGATGAGCATTGTCCCTCCAGCAGATATGAATACGGGGTTTTACAGCCCCTACTTCATTGTACCCAAGAAAGGCGGTGGGTTACGGCCAATCTTGGACCTGCGTGTCTTGAAACAGGCCCTTCATCGGTTACCGTTCAAGATGTTGACGCAGAAACGCATCTTCGGGTGCATCCGTCCTCGAGATTGGTTTGCAGCGATTGACCTGAAGGACGCGTACTTTGGATCTCTTTTCTCTGTATGGAGTTGGATTCGGTCGAACAGACGGCACGCCTCACAGAGGAACGTGCGCGGTTGGTGCTGACCTGCTTGAATTCATTCAAGGGCAGGACAGCGGTCCCACTGAAACTATTTCAGAGGCTCCTGGGGCATATGGTTGCTGCAGCGGCAGTTACGCCGCTGGGGCTGCTTCATATGAGACCGCTCCAGCACTGGCTTCATGGCCGAGTCCCGAGGTGGGCATGGCAGCGCGGCACTCACTGGGTCCAAGTTACACCGGCCTGTCGCCAAACCTTCACCCCGTGGTCAGACCTTACGTTCCTCCGGGCAGGAATGA
>NW_015558680.1:618947-619708 GCF_001515605.1 Sinocyclocheilus anshuiensis | reverse complement strand
GTCAGGGCCGCTCAGGTAGACCTGTTTGCCTCTCCAGAAACCTCTCACTGCCAGTTGTTCTACTCCCTAACCGAGGGAACACTCGGCACAGACGCACTGGCACGCAGCTGGCCGCAGGGCCTGTGCAAGTATGCGTTTCCCCCAGTGAGCCTTCTCGCACAGACACTGTGCAAGATCAGGAAGGACGAGGAGCAGGTCCTGCTCGTGGCGCCTTATTGGCCAACTCGGACCTGGTTCCCGGAACTAATGCTCCTCGCGACAGCCCCTCCCTGGCAGATTCCTCTGTGGAAGGATCTACTGACTCAGAGATGGGACACCCTGTGGCACCCGCGTCCAGACCTGTGGAAACTTCATATCTGGTCCCTGGACGGGACGCGGAGGTTCTAGGTGACCTAACCGAGAAGACCCCCAGAGATGCCCTATCAGGGTCGTGCTTTCCTTTTTTCAGCAAGGGTTGGAGCGAAGGCTGTCTCCCTCCACCCTTTAAGTCTATGTCGCTAAAAAAAAAAAATAAAAAAAAAAGATTGCTGCTAACCATGACCCTGTAGAAGTTGGAGTTTCTTTCAATGAAAACTCTGCTCCTGCATACACTGGCTTCCATCAAGAGGGTAGGGGACCCGCACACATTTTCGGTCAACGATTCGTGCCTAGAGTTTGGGCCGGCTGACTCCCAGGTAATCCTGAGGCCCCTGCCCGGCTATGTGCCCAAGGTTCCCACTACTCCCTTCAGGGATCAGGTGGTGAGCCTGCAAGCGCTGCCC
>NW_015558680.1:618408-618765 GCF_001515605.1 Sinocyclocheilus anshuiensis | reverse complement strand
GTGTGGAGCCGGTATCCTCCTGTGTTCTCACCTCAAACGGGTAGAGACACTGAGAGGCCCCAATTTAGTGTCAGCTTGCTAGAAACTTCTCCAGAGGGTCCGTACTGTAGACCCTGTCGAGCTCCTCTGTCCCCTCGGCAGCCAGACGTGGCGGAATGTCCAGCGCCAGGCCCTCACTCGCTGAACCCATGAGAACCAGTAGAGGGCTGGGTTCCATATGTAGAGGCCTAAGTGGTTCCCTTATGTGTAAAGTCCACGGTATAGCCTCAGAGCCCGTGTTTCCCCGGCAGACTTCTGCCATTTCCATGAGGGTTACAATCACCTCTAATCTTCCATATGCACCTAAACGGATGTCAC
>NW_015558680.1:611580-618391 GCF_001515605.1 Sinocyclocheilus anshuiensis | reverse complement strand
CCGCTGAGCAGCCGGGTCACCGGCTCGGCTCGGCTCCTCAGCGAAAACCTGGTATGCATTGCACCGGCTTCCTTTTTATGCTCACGCTGTGATCAGTGGCAGCTGGATGCAATAATTGCATGCCAATGTGCATTGGCTCGTTTAGCTACACTCGAAGTTGATTGGTCTCTCAAAGCGAGATCCCAATTTGTCGGTCACCGACATGACGTCTCCGCTCCCTCCTTCAGGGAACGAGGGTTACATACGTAACCGAGACGTTCGTTACTGTCCACCTCTGGTAATGACACTCTAAATTACTAATTTGCCAACAATTTCTAAATTACCAACAGACAAGGAATTGTTATGACAAAGCTGGCAAATCTTCAGTTAAATTTTTTATAAAAGCTGCTTTATGAAAAATTGTATTCTGTTGTACACTAAACCACCCCTTTCCCTGCAGATCGGAGAATACGTCTTTGTCATCTTCATGAGCATTGAGCTGAACCTGAAGATCATGGCAGATGGTCTGTTCTTCACTCCTACTGCAGTCATCCGAGACTTCGGTGGCGTCATGGACATCTTCATCTACTTAGTAAAACTCCATTCTCAGCTCTCCTGTGAAAAACCCACATTCCGACACATGTGAAAGGCAGCCTTCTTGCTGATTACTCACTTCTCTAATAAGGCTCTGAAGATTGCGTTTTAATGATCCTAAACAGCGTTTTATTTAAATTACCCAGTCACGTCAGTTTCATCCTGTTGACTCATTTAAGAAGAATTCTGCCTGTCTCTCACAAAAATTATTTGCATTTAATAGAACAGCCTACACCTCCACTGCTGACTATTTCATGAGTTTTATTGCATTTATTTTAATAAAGCAATGTGCCATAGAAAAATAATCTGCAGTTAGTGATTTCACTCTCAAGACAAGGATTAAATGAAGAGTTGTGCCCTTTAAGGTGATCTTTCTGCCCGCTCTGTAGGTCAGTCTGATCTTTCTATGCTGGCTACCAAACAATGTGCCTCCTGAGTCTGGTGCCCAGCTCCTCATGATGCTACGCTGCCTACGGCCACTGCGTATCTTTAAACTGGTGCCCCAAATGAGGAAGGTGGTCCGAGAGGTCCTCAAGGGTTTCAAAGAGATCTTCCTGGTGAGTAAGCAAATCAGCCCACTTCCTGCTTGTAGTCGCTCAATAAAAGGAGAGCAGTTATGGCTGGCTGTTTGTTCATTCTTCTAAAAGATATATTTTTCGTGCTAACTTTTTTGTTTCCTCTTTATGCCTATTAACATTTATTTTTTAGCATTTTGTCTTTTTTGCAGCATTGTTTCAATAGATGATATTTTGAAACAGGTTTGCATTCTGAGTACATCAAACACTTTTATTTAAAATGTTTTGTGGTATGACCCCTTTAATTGAAAATCAGGAAGCTCTCTTCTTTGCAGTAATGGGATGTAATGCATTAACTCAGCAGTATTTGTCTGAGAGATTTCTTTATGGACCTTCTTTATTAAAGCTTTGCTCCCCTTGGGTACTTTTCTTTGAGCTTTTTATAGTGTTACTGTATGTGAGAGTAATATACTGACCATATTTTGTGGGAAAGCCATTTCGCTGTAGACTGGATTATTGATTTCCCAAACAGGTCTCTATTCTTCTTCTGACACTAATGCTGGTGTTTGCAACCTTTGGGGTGCAACTCTTTGCTGGAAAACTTGCCAAATGTAATGATCCCCATATCTCCAGTAAGGTACAATGTAATTCTTGCAACTTTCAAAAATATGTTCCTAAGTGGAGGATTTTCTGTACTTCGCTGAAATTTTGTGCTTTGTGTTCTTTTTCAGGAGGACTGCCACGGCATCTTTAGAATCAATGTGAGCATTTCAAAGAACCTGAATTTAAAGCTCAGGCCAGGCGAGAAGAAACCAGGATTCTGGGTGCCAAGAGTTTGGTATGAAATGGAAAAAGAATGTTCTCTATAGTTTCTGTTTTTTTTTTAAGGCAAGCATCACTTTGACTGTTGCTTATACTTAAGATTATTCAACCCTTTACTGTTTGTGCTTAAAACATGAATGATACATCAAATTTGTGACTTGTTGATATTTGCGATTTCTTTTCTAAGCAATGTTGAATTTGTCTGTCCAGTGATAAAACAGGCATACAAAGAAACACAATGAAGAAGGGACTCAAGTCATATTTAGGAACCAGAATATCATTGAGACTAGTAAGGGCCAATATGCAACCACTTACCCAAAAACTCATCAGAACAAAATAGCAACTCCATAGCAACACCCTAGAAACCACCCAGAATACTCTGGAAACAGCTTGAAACACCTTAACAACTGCATAGCAATGCCCTGGCAACCACCCAGAACACTAGCAACTCCTCTGAACAAACTGGCAAACACATAGGAACACCCTGGCAAAGACTCAGAACACCTTAACATATCGTAGTAGCAATGCCCTGCCAACTACTCTAGAAACCACCCAGGACACATAGCAACCATGTAGCAACACCCTGGCAACTACCAGTGACTTTTGCATGGGTGCCATTCAGATTTTTTTTTTTTTATTATTATTAATGCAAAATAAAATTCTCAAAAATTTGACTAAATTTTTAAGATTTGAAAGAAAAATTGTTTCCTTAAATCCTAAAATAAATAAATAATTTTCCTTTTAAAAGCACAGAATAATTCAACAAACCTAACCTGTCACATCTTCAGTATTTAGGTGTTTTTGAGAAATCCCTGTAGTAACAGCTCATCTATGACAGCACAAACCAGTATGATGAATGCTCTCATCACATAAACATCACATCACATTTTCATCGTCTTTCATTGTATTTTCCCCATTAGCAATAATCAGTGTTGCAGTGCAGTTGTATGGTTTTTCGTGGGCACAGAGCAGGGGGCTGATATATCCTTTCCTCAGGCATAAACACAAACAACACACAATCATACACCCACACACCAATGAGTCTGTTATTGCTCTAGAGATGTGTGCCAACACAATGGCAAATTATTTGTGAGACGTTAAATAATGAAGACCAGCAAAAGGCACACATTGGTCCATAGCTGTTCTAGAGCAAGCAAGATTTCTGCTAAGCCTGAATAACAGAGAGAGTTCTTTTTTCTTTTACCTTTGAGCATTTTGCATGGTAACAGGAAACGAACAAGGCATTTGATCCTCTGGGTATTGTGGATATTGTGTTCATGTTCAGCCCATAGAGCAGTGCGTCTCCAGTCCACACAGACAGACAGACAGACAGACAGACAGACAGACACAGACAGGCAGACAGACACCATAACATTTTGGTATATTTTATACCTGAGATTATAAAACAGGGAACAGCTGAAGTTTTTTCCACCTTGTTGTTTTTTTCTATGTGTTAAGAGCAGTGGAACTTTATCTTTAACTCAGAAGATGAGTTGACAAAAATATTTGGTCCCAAGGTAGTTGTTAAGTTTAGGTATTGGGTAGGATTAAGAGATCTAAAACATGGGCATGCAGAATAAGTGCTTTATGAGTACTAATAAACAGCCAATATGCAAATAAATGTGCATGTTAATAAGCAACTTGGTCCCAAAACTAAAGTGTTACCCAGATTTCTATATCAAATAAATGCTGTTCTTTTTAACTTTCCATTCATCAAGGAATTCTGAAAAAATGTATTATGATTTCCACAAAAATAAAAAAAATAAGAAGAAGAACCATTATTAATAATCGAACACCAAATCATCATATTAGAATGATTTCTGAAGGATCATGTGACACTGAAGACTGGAGTAATGGCTGCATCACACACACACACACACACACACACACAGACAGACAGACAGACAGACAGACAGACAGACACAGACAGGCAGACAGACACCATAACATTTTGGTATATTTTATACCTGAGATTATAAAACAGGGAACAGCTGAAGTTTTTTCCACCTTGTTGTTTTTTTCTATGTGTTAAGAGCAGTGGAACTTTATCTTTAACTCAGAAGATGAGTTGACAAAAATATTTGGTCCCAAGGTAGTTGTTAAGTTTAGGTATTGGGTAGGATTAAGAATGTAGAATATGGTCATGCAGAATATATGCTTTATAAGTACTAATAAACATTCAATATACTAGTAATATGCATGCTAATAAGCAACTAGTTAATAGTGAGAATTGGTCCCTAAATTGTTACCAATTACTTAGATTCAACATTTCATGTTGTTTCATGTCATTGCTTTAAGGGTGAATATAACAAATAAATATCTGGTTCATATTTCAATCAAATAAAATTTTAGTGTCTTTAACGTTTTTCCGTTGTGACATTATTTTCATGACCATTACATACTATAATGAAAATCATTCTATGCAAATACTTTTTTTAATCAGTATAAATTATTTTCAGTACAACAATACTAATAAGATGTATGGTTACAATTAAACTTTACACATATACTTTACATTTATAATATTATTTTTTCTGCATTACAGTAATAAGAATTTGATTTTTGTTTCATAACAAAGTCACTGCGAATTGGGGAGCAAGGAGAGAGTAAATGTGCTCATGAAAATAATGTCACAATGGAAAATAAAAAAAAAGCAGGCTTAATTTTGTAAGATATAATTTAATATTTTACTTTTGATTTAGAGGTGAAATTTTTTCTTCCTAAGAATAGACACAAATAAATATGTCAAATATCTCTTGAACTGCTGTTTTTAGGGCAAACCCTCGAAACTTCAATTTCGATAATGTAGGCAACGCCATGCTGGCTCTGTTTGAGGTGCTGTCACTGAAGGGTTGGGTGGAGGTGAGAGACGTCATCATACACAGAGTGGGACCGGTAAGTTACTTTCATTAAGACAAACTGTATACTGAACTGACAGATCAGGACTGCACTGTTTAAGACCTTTAATTGTCTCTTAAAACAGATTCATGGCATCTACATCCACGTCTTTGTGTTCTTGGGCTGTATGATCGGGCTCACTCTTTTTGTTGGTGTTGTCATAGCCAACTTTAATGAAAATAAGGTATGGCAGTTTTCTTATGAGTAGCTACAGTAGATTCGTTGGCTGATCCCTGATCAGATGTTGTTGGATGTGTTTGTTTAGGGTACTGCTCTTTTGACCGTGGATCAGAGGAGATGGGAAGATTTGAAAAGTCGACTGAAGATTGCTCAGCCCCTCCACCTCCCCCCACGTCCAGGTAAGTGCTCACTTGAGGTCTACAGAAATAAAATGTCAATTTGTGCACCATAATAATGTTGCTCTGTTGTAGTTTGTGCGCCATCATGTGTTTGAAAATATTGAAGTAGCAAGAAAAACAATATACTGATATATTTTAATTACACTGAAGTATAAATTACATCAGTTTGTTTGATTCAAAGTCATAATGCTCATATTTTCTCTGTCAAAGACATCTGAAGATAACTAAGACTTCTTATTTCAAAGGGAGTTTGAATCTTCTGAATCGCTCAAACAGCCACTAAGCGACATGTTGGTGATGCACAGATAAACGTCACCAGAGCAGCGAGTGTATTATTCAGCAGCAGCCTCTCGGTCTCTCATCTCTTTCTTTCTTTTTTTCTCTCCCTCCTTCCATCTTCCACTCTTCCTCTCCTGGCTAATGAGCCATCCCTGCTTTGCATGTGTTTCCTAAAGCATTTAATCAGCTCTCTTCTGCTGTAGTAGAGAACAAACTAAACTTAAGCTTTCAGCGGTGGGTACACCCCCAAGGCAATCACACACTTGATAATAACCACTCCACTTTTGAGTCAGAAGTTATAGCTGCCTGTAATATGAATGACTTTGTGCTCTGTGGGCACCTCGGAGCCAAAGAGAGAAGAGCGATTCTGTCTGTGTCTCCCGTAGATTGACTGACTGATTGATTAGGCAGTCGCAGGCTCTGCGGTGACGACGGTGGCTTGTTATGTTTTTTTTATGTTTGACTGCCGTTGGCTCGCCTGGAAACAGACACTTCAAAGACATGTTTCATAACAGCAGGAAAGAATAAACACAATTATAGTAGGCTATTATCCAGGCATATTTTATGTGGCAATTAGACACAAAAAAATCTCCAATCTACTGACAAGTGTGCATAATTGACTGATATGTTTTGAACCAAATTCCAAAGGCTGCAATGGACAGATTATCAGTACTTTTCTATTCTTTTTTTAGTCATTTAGTACATCTGAGTTGTTCAATTATCATTTTAACCAATAGGAAAACATGCAGCAGCTCTTTGTAAATTACAATAGAATTGTTCATCTATGCTGCCTTTGTAAACAATGGGCTGAACCAATGCTCTTCACTATCAGCATGGAGGCAGCATGCTCTTCCTCAAGTACTGATAACTGAAATATAATTTTGTTCAAACAAAACAAAATGCATTTTGTGGGCCACACTGCAAGTTATGCAACCTTTCTAATAAAATTTTCCCTCAAAGAGCGATCAAATTTGAATAATTTTACTTCCTTTCTTTTTTCTTCTTTTACCACTATCAAGCATAATTAACATACGTATATTCAGAGCAGAGCAATCTCAAAAAAGTCTAAAAAAAATTACTACTACTAGTACTACTAATTATTATTATTATTATTATTATTATTATTATTTTATTTATTTAGTTGGCCATGAGAGGTATGCTAAAAATATTCTAAGCAATAGGATTTATGATTTTTGAGTAGCCATTATACAGACAAAAAACTTCTACCTGCAATAGTGTTGTTATTGGTAACTAACTAAAACCATTAAAAATGCAGTCATTGAAATAACGGTTAAATCAAATCAAATATAATTATATATTAAAAAATTATAGTTATATATAAATTCTATATAAAAAAAAAAAATA
>NW_015558680.1:594423-610908 GCF_001515605.1 Sinocyclocheilus anshuiensis | reverse complement strand
AATGTTGCCTTGGCAACTAACTGAAATAAGTTTAAACTGAAGTACTAAAATTATAAAAAATAAATCAATAAAAATAATTAAATGTTAAAATACTAATAAAAATAACAAAAGCCCTTAACCAAATTACTAAAACTTAAAATTAAATGAAATACTTAAAATATAAAAAAGATAAAGTATTGATAAATAATAATATTTAATATAATATAATAAACAATAATAGTGTATAAATAATACTAAAATAACGTTGCTGCATTAATGTTCAGTGCATTCCATATAATAACTAAAATGAGGATAGCTATAGAGAGCTGTGGATGGCAGTAAGCGGAGCTTCCTTTGTGCTTCCTGACACGTAGTCTGTCCTGTTGAATAACAGAAGAATCAATACCTTAGTCAGCACTCGGCAGAGTAACCACATCAGTTCCAATCCCATTGAAACCAGCTTCAAATAATCTGTCTGCGCTCTGTGGCTGTTGAAATGAACTTGATTACGGTGTATGATGAATGCCACTCAGATCTCATGACCTTTAGCTAAAAGACAGCAGAACGTTGATGTAGTGGATTTCTAAGCAATGCCAAGGGAAAAGCTCTTACCAAGTGCATCGAATGAACAGTTGAGACGATTTTCTCTCAGCGAGCCTTTTAATTGATGATAAAGGAGAACATAGAGATTACTATGAAGGTCAGGGAATTTTAACCAGGTCTTTGTTTTATAACCACAGCACCGGATCATTCTTAAAAGACCTAATTTTCTGTTCTTTCAAAACTGAAATTCCTTTTCTTCCATTTACAGAAAACGGTGGATTTCGTGCAAAAATGTATGATATTACCCAACATCCTTTTTTCAAGCGAGGTATTGCAGTACTGGTGTTAGCACAGTCTGTCCTCCTGTCTGTTAAGGTGAGGAGGGTTACAGCAACAAATACATTTTTGTTTTATTTCTGCACTAAAATTACAAATTAATTTTTGTGTATGTGTTACAGTGGGATGAAGTTGACCCAGTTACTTTTCCTTTGGCCACAATGTCTGTGGTTTTCACTTTAATTTTTGTTCTGGAGGTAAACATGTTACAGTATATATTTCAAATTCTGTTTGCTGTGCTTTCATGAGTCAGACCAAGCAAGATTTCTTTCCAGCCACAAAAAAAGTTTTAAAATTCATCAGAGGCCTCATAGTTCATTAGGTCTTTCGTAAGTATTGTATGGTCATGACATAATTAAATTTGCTCTGCCGCAGGTGACTATGAAGCTGATAGCTATGTCACCAGCTGGATACTGGCAGAGCAGGAGAAACAGATATGACCTACTCGTCACATCCCTGGGAGTCATATGGATCATTTTGCACTTTGCTTTACTGGTACACATTAAAATGTCATGCATTTTCAGCCAGGGTTTTGTAACTTTTACCTGAATTATTTGAATATATATATATATATATATATATATATATATATTTTAGCAATCAGATCTTAATATTCCTTATTAAAGCACTATATATAAAGAAATTTACAGACTCTTTTTATATTGCACAATTACAATTAGGGTATGCAAAATAAGGGGATACAAAGAACAGAACACAACTACACAAATATTTTTTTTTTTAGGATCAACATTAAATAATGAATGAAAACAACAGCTTAAATATTGAGGTCTTCTGATAAATAAATTTTTTTAAATTAAGTAAAAAATGTTCTACCATTGTTTATTTTTGTAAAACTTAAATATTTAAAGTAATTGCAGAATTATTTTTGAAAAACAAAAAATAATGTCTTTTTTATTTTTTGTCTTGTTTTACGGCGCTTATATTAATGAATATAAAATTAATAAAAAGAAAAAAATTATTATGCAATAAAAACTGGATGTGTACATCTTCAGTTATTATGCCAAAAATTGTTATTTCTAGAGAACTCTGATACCAAATTAAATGAAATATGCAGCCAGTCTGTTGTTTGAATTTCACATTCACAAAAGGTACAAATTTTATTATTTACATTTAATATTAATTGTTTTCATTTTTGTTTTTTACTTTTGATTTTGTTGATTTAAATGTGCATTATGCTGTAAATAATTGAATTTCTTTTTCTTCAGAATGCTTACACATACATGATGGGCACATGTGTGATTGTATTCAGGTTTTTCACCATATGTGGGAAGCATGTAAGTATGCATAAATGATTACGCTTGTAAAAATATGTGACATAACATGAAAACTATATATCCACTTCAAACCCTATTACAGTGCATTTTCCTCCACTACTGAACTGTCTTGTATTTACAGGTGACGTTAAAGATGCTTTTGCTAACTGTGGTCGTCAGCATGTACAAGAGTTTCTTTATTATCGTGGGCATGTTCTTGTTGTTGCTGTGCTACGCTTTCGCCGGTGTCGTCCTTTTCGGCACTGTCAAATACGGCGAGAACATTAACAGGTAAGCCATCTTGTGACACATGGAGGCACACAGCACTGATATAATTGGTGTTGTCTAAAGGTCTTGCTCAAATGTCCTACTTGCATTTGGGAGAATCAATTTTCAGGTACAGCTGACAGCATGAGAGGAAGTAACTCTGCGTGAGCTGTTACTTTTTCCTCTCTCGCCAACAGGCATGCAAACTTCTCCACCGCGGGGAAAGCCATCACTGTACTGTTTCGAATAGTCACAGGTGAAGACTGGAATAAGATCATGCATGATTGCATGGTAAGAGATTGGATGGCAGCCCCATTTTGCCTACAAGCAAGCAAGCTTGCTCGCTGTGAAAATCATTTAAAAAAAGTAAACAATTCAGTTAAATGAATCAGATAGAATTGCAAGTATAACTGTACAGCATCTAGTTTCATTCGACACACTTCTGAATGATTTATTTAAACAAAAACATATCAGCTGTGAGCCCCATGTGTTGATTATGTTTGTTTATCGGCCTTGTTCCCCAGGTGCAGCCGCCATTCTGCACCCCAGACAAACATCGCTACTGGGAAACGGACTGCGGCAACTATGCTGGCGCCCTCATTTACTTTTGCTCCTTCTATGTCATCATCGCTTACATCATGCTCAACCTGCTCGTAGGTAAGCACTTCTTTCACCTGACTGCCGACACAATATCCTGTTCCATCTCCCAGGGTGGCATCTAATTTCCTCCTGCTTTAGACGCTAGCCAAACTAGCTCATAAAATACAATATCACTGCCCATTATTCTTCCTGACGTCCCTCCATGTTTATTATCTCTTTGTTTTTTGTTTTTTTGCCAGAACAGAGTGGTTCCTCCCTCTGAAAGACTGGTCACTGCTGAATATGAATGAGGCTTTGAATCACTTTGGGCCAAAGCCAGTTTAGTCTCTGTCTCTGTTCCTCTTGGTTTATGGACTGTATAGATGTGCACACTTGTGCATATGTTGTGGTGTGCTGGTGCCCCCAACAGGCTAATTAATTAGCAAGTGGGGTGATGCACCAATCAGAATTGATTTGAGAATGCTTTGTTCCAATTATAATTGATGTACCAAAGAGGATGCAGTATTTATGCAGCAGCTTTATGCAGTAGAAGTTTGAAGGTTTATAAGCCTTTGTGGACACAGAGAATGATCAATAGCAAGGATGCGTTAAATTGATCAGAAGTGACAATAAAGATTTTTAACAGTAATGTTACAAAAGATTTCTATTTCAAATACATGCTGTTCTTTTGAACTTTGAACTTTTTTCTGTCACTGAAGACTGGAGTAATGGTTGCCGAAAATTCAGCTTTGCCATTACATTTAAAATATATTAAAATAGAAAACATTATTTTAAATTGTAATAATATTTCTCAATATGTCTATTTTTACTATTTTTGATCAAATAAATGCAAGCTTGGTGAGCGTATGAGACTTTCTTCAAAAATATTTTAAAGCTCTTACCGGCCTCAAATGTTTGTGTAATTAACATTGAATTTTAGACTTCCATGGCTAATATGATCCACAACCTAGACCAACTTCATACCTGCACCAGTGTTATTTTAGTGCCATTGAGATATTATTATAGTTATTAATATTTTGAATGAGATTTTATTCATATTTTCTGCTTCTATGTTAATTTAAAGTTTTAGTAATTTTGTCATTTTTATTAGTATTAGTAGTATATTAGTTTAATGTTATTGTTTTTAAATATTTATTTATAGTTTTTATTCATTTTTATTTCAGTTTTAGTTTGACTTATTTTAGTACATCAAGTTAAACTAAATGAAAGTGAGAAATGTTGCCATGGAAACTAGCTCAAATAAAGTAAGGTTTAGGTGTGAAATGTGTCATTCAATGTGTTGCTTTTCCTAGCTAGTTGCATTCCCAGCGCTGCCACAAGAGCTGCTACAGTGGGCATTAGCATTAACAGTTAACATGTTATAGCCTGACAATTTAAAAGAGGCATTTGAAGGTAACTCTATTGCCCCCTTGAGGTTTATTACAATCACAACAATGCAAGAACGCATGTCAAGTATGTACAACAGGACCATTTGCTTGCAATGCATCAGCCAAGCATTCATGTCTGCATTTGCACACTTGTTTAGAGTCTGTTTTGAGTCTTTTACTTAAGTACTGAGAGCCTAACTGAAAGCTATCCCAACCATAATCACTTTATCTCCCCCTCAGCCATCATTGTGGAGAATTTCTCTTTGTTCTACTCCACTGAGGAGGACCAGTTGCTAAGCTACAACGACCTGCGTCACTTCCAGATCATTTGGAACATGGTGGATGACAAGCGGGAGGTGAGGAGGAGGAGTGGATGTGCCTGTGATCAGCGGCTGTCAGCGGGGATGACTTTAAGTTAATACTCGCGTGTGCTCTCCGCACCGGCTCTGAAGCTGCAAATGAATGAATCACACGCATCGACATTCTCAGCTCCAGAGTAATTGGAGGTTATTACTGCCTGTCACAGATAGCGAGAGGTGCTGAGCTGTCATCTTCATTAGGTGGAAACAGCGTTATTGAGAGCAGAAGAGAGAAGTGTGTTCAGTGTGTTCCCCCCACCCCGTAGGATCAGTAATATCTGCTCATGTTTATGAGTTAAATGAGGCACATCAGTCATTTTCTGGCCTTAATGAATCAACCAGCAGGCCATAAGACTGTAACCGCTGAGCACAGGAAGGACTATGATTAGACACATGAGTTCGGGTCCAAAATCTAGTGAGCTTCCTCGTTGTCTACTAGCCTTCCAAGACAACATCCTGACTGTCATGGAAGCTCACAAAGCTGATTTAGAACACTCTACATAGGTAAAAACAACTTTTCACTAGTAGATGCACCAAAATATTTTTTTTTTTTTACTGATACATTGAAACTAAAGTTTTCATTTGGCTGAAAACCAAAACCGTAAACTGCCAGTTCTCAGGTTTTAATTTACACCAATCAGTAAAAGTAGTTATAGTAAAATAGTACATATTGTTACTCGAGCATCATTTTTGGTCGCAGTGAAGTGCGTCCACTCAGCTGACATGTTCACCTGTTGTAGCTTATCCAAGTTGAGTGCACAAAATATACACTGACACAGTCAAAACTTGTCTTCTGAGTGTAAATTAAACATCACTGTTTTGGTCAATGATTTCAGCCAACCAAAAATGAATGACTTTTTCTGATTTGGCTGAACATTTTCTTTATTGGAATTTAGCAAAAATTTGGCTTTTAGCATGTTGCAGTACTTAATATGTATAAAAATACACAGTGCATACAAAAATTCCCAAAACGGATCATTTTTTTAAACTAATATTTAATGATAATATTTATATATTTATAATGAATATTTTTATTGACTACTTCACCATTCATAGTTCATCAAAATTCATTCTGAGATTGCCTGCTCTGCTAAGGATACATATGATGTGTCCGTAGAATTTAATAAAAGGAACTTGCCTATAAAAAAATATAAAAACATAGCCTTTTTGCCATAATATCTAGCAGGTATTAACTTAGGTTTTTTGAAAACAGGGAGTGATTCCGACCTCTCGGGTGAAGTTTCTGCTCCGTCTGCTGAGGGGTCGTCTGGAAGTTGACCTGGACAAAGACAAGCTTCTCTTCAAACACATGTGTTATGAGATGGAGCGTCTTCACAATGGAGGAGATGTCACCTTCCATGATGTACTGAGGTTAGAAAGGACCATTACTATTCATTACAGCACATTTTTTGGGAAAAACAAAAGGGTTCATAACACGACAAATCCAAATGTGCTATATAGAAGACTTACTATCAAAACTCAAATTTTTCCCAGTCTAAAAAGAACAAACCCTGAAAGGGCCAAACCATCGCTGTTGTGTTGTTCATATTGGTCCCTTGATCTGCAGCCTATATGAAGACATTGATGGTATATGTGTTTCAGCATGCTGTCGTACCGCTCAGTTGATATCCGGAAGAGTCTTCAGCTGGAGGAGCTGTTGGCACGAGAGCAGCTTGAATACACTATAGAGGAGGAGGTGGCCAAACAAACCATCCGCATGTGGTTAAAGAAGTGCCTGAAACGCATACGAGCCGTGAGTTCACACAAACACACACACGACTCTCACACTTCTGACACTTCAGAGATATTTACCTCAGTAAACTGAAAACAGATCAGTGGTTTGACATTGACTACATTCACACTACATTTCAACATGACCCAAATCTGATTTCACTTAATATGTGGAAATAAATCCATAGTGTAGGTTTTTTATTTATTTATTTGCTGTGGGACTTGAACAGACAGGTGGGAATTTATGCAATGCTTCTGTCAGTCTAACTTGACAGTGTGACATATAATTTTTATCTGAGTGATATATATATATATATATTTTTTTTTTTTTTTTTTTTTGTCTCCAAAAACTGAATATATATACCAAGACAGTTTATTCATAATACTCCTAATTGGAAAAATTGCTTTGCATATTTTTGTGGAATAACAGCATTTGTTGAAAAGCTCATTTAAAAGTGTTATTTAAATGTGAGGTTGACAAGCAGCAGATTTTGGTATTTCCTCATTCACGTAGATAGGAATTGGTGCCCGAAATAACTGCCTGGAGGCGTTGCATATATGGGCACTGAGAGAACTGACTTTCCTAGAAAGGAGCTTTGCTATCTCTTCTCACAAAGAAATCTGTTTTGAGCAGGAAGTCAGTTAGTAGCTTTTGGCTTGCGATGTGTAGCCAACGTCAAAGCTATAAACTTACAGAGATCCACTTATAGGATTACTGATATAACTGCTTATATTCAGTTCAAATGCTTTTATTGTCATTGCTCAATAGAATTAGTCCCAAAACAGCATAGTGGCACTGGGATAGAAGCTAATATTAGACATGCAGGATGAACCGAATGAAAACACTGACACCACCTTCCTCCTTCAGAAGCAGCAGCAGTCATGTAGCATCATTCTCAGTCTGAGAGAGAGCCAACAGCAGGACCTCCGACGCCTGCTCAACCCTCCCAGCATTGAGACCACCGTCCCCAGTGAGGACACCAACGCCCATAACCAAGACAATCCCACTCAGCCAGAGGTAACCCTACTAGTGTCTATTCTTCAAAGACTTTGCGTGTCACTGAGTGACATTCTAATGAAATGATTTGAAATGATTTTCCTGGTCTTGACCCAGCAGAACAGTGGCCTGCAGACCTTACTGAGCCCCACCCTGTCAGACCGCAGCGGCTACCGACAGGACTCTGCCGACCGACCCCAGAGGAAGCTGGGACAGTGGCGACTGCCTGCAGGTCAACACCAAACACTTGCACTATTAAACAAGTTTGTTACATTTACAAAATGATTGCTTTTATCCAGAGCGACTTACAAATGAGGTACAGTTAGGTCCATATATATTTGGACACAAGCACAATTTTTGTTACCAAAACATATTACAGTTACAGTTATATAATGAATATGTGCTTAAAGCACACACTCTCAGCTTTAATTTCAGGGTATTCGCATCCAAATTGGAGGAACGGTTTAGGAATTACAGCTCTTTAATATATAGACCCCCCCCCTTTTTTTCAAGGGACCAAAAATAATTGGATAGTTGACACAAAAGCTGTTCTGTGGAAAGGTGTGGGCTATTCCTTCATTATTTCTTCATCTAGTAAGAAGGTAAAAGGTCTGAAGTTGTTTCTTAGATTGGCATTTGCATTTGGAAACTGTTGCTGCAAACTCACATCACATGGTCAAAGCAGCTTTCCATGCAAGTGAAACAGGCCATCGTTAGGCTTCAAAAACAAAACAAATCCATCAGAGAGATAGCAGGAACATTAGAAGTGACCATATCAACAAAAAAGAACACACTTGTGAGTTCAGCAACATAAAAAGGCCTGGATGTTGACGGAAGAAAACAGTGGTGGATGATTGCAGGATCCTATCCATGGTAAAGAAAAACCCATTTACAACATCCAGCCAACTGAAGAACACTCTCCAGGAGGTATGTGTGTCATTGTTGAAGTGTGCAGTCAAGAAAGATGTCATGAGAGCATAGAGAGGGTTCACCACAAGGTGTGAACCATTCACATGCCTCGGATAGAAGGTCAGATTAGACTTTGGCAAAAACCATATACAAAAGCCAAACCATTTCTGGAAAAACATTCTTTGGACAGATTAAACTAAGACCAACCTGTACCAGAATAACAGGAAGAAAAACATGTGGAGTAAGCATGCAACATCATCTGTAAAACATGGTGGAGGCAATGTGATAGTATGGGCATGCATGGCTTCCAGTGGCACTTGGTCACTGATGTTTATTGATGACGTGACAGAAGACAGAAGCAGCCGGAAGAATTCTGAAGTGTGTCGGGATATACTTTCTGTCCAGATTCAGCCGAATGCAGAAGTTGATTGGACAGTGCTTCACAGTACAGATGGACAATGACCCAAAACATACTGCAAAAGCAACCCAGGGGTTTTTGAAGATAAAAACGTGAAATGTTCTGCAATGGCAAAATCAATCACCTGATTTCAAATGCATTTCACTTGCTGAAGACAAAACTCAAGGCAGAAAGACCTACAAACAAACAACATCTGAAGACAGCTGCAGTAAAAAGCCTGGCAAAGCATCACAAAAGAGAAAACCCAAGTCTTTGGTGATGTCCATGGGTTCCAGACTTCAGGCAGTCATCACCTGCAAAGGATTCTCAACAAAACTTTCAAAATTAATATTTTATTTATTATAACATTCATTTGTCCAATTATATTTGAGCCCCTGAAAATAGGCGGGCTGTGTATAAAATGGTTGCAATTGCTAAACGTTTCACGATACTTTTGTTCAACCCCTTGAAATAAAGCTGAAAGTCTGCACTTCAATATCATCTTGATTGTTTCATTTTAATTCTATTATAGAATTATAAAAATTGTGTCACTGTCCAAATATATATTGACTTAACTGTATACAACAACATAAGTCATGCTAAGTGTTGCTAAAGGATGTTAGCATGATAATTATACTGTAGGGGAATGGCTAATAGAAATCATATCCATTCTCTTGAGCTTTTTTTTTTGTAATAGCAATACAATCTTCAAACACTATAATATAAAATATATATTTCAAAATTGTTATATTATCATTATATTTTAAATATAATACATTACAGTATATGTAATGTGTGTTTATTTTTAATATTATTTTATAATGTTATACTGTACGTACGGGTTTTTTTTTTTTTTAGGTAATACTTTATTTTGAGTCCACTTTAGACATTCTAACTATAAGTAACTTTGCAAGCACATGACAATTTATTCTGCTAACCCTAACCTTAGCGCTAATCTAACAGACTACTAATAATCTAATGAGAGTTAGTTGACATTTAGTTGCACATAATGAGATTTGTTGGCATGTAGATGCATAGTTACTTATACTTGGTAGAATGTCTAAAGTGGACTATCCAAATAAAGTGTAATCTTTTTTCAAATAAATTCAAAATGACAGTGGTGCTATATAATAAACAATTTACCAAGTTTTGTGAATTTGTTTGAAAAAGAACAAAGGCTTGTTTCTTTTCCCATGTATTTAGTATTCTGCTCATTGTGTAGCTGGCTAACCCGTGACTCACATCGCAGTCTTGTGTTTGTCCCACAGGGCGCACGAGTGTGAAGTCCATGGTGTGTAAGATGAATGACTCACATCGCAGTCTTGTGTTTGTCCCGCAGGGCGCACGAGTGTGAAGTCCATGGTGTGTAAGATGAACCCTGTGAGTGATGAGGCCTCCTCGGGGTCTGAAGTCAAAAAGTGGTGGACTCGCCAGCTGACAGTGGAAAGTGATGAAAGCGGCGATGACCTCATTGATATCTGAAGCAAAACAGCTTGCTAATTTTCCAGCCTTTCCTCTTAAGAAAGGATCATTCGGCTAAATCTTTTGTATTGGTTTCTTATATGGCATAAGAAATTATCCTTTATATTAGCTTCATGTAGGTGTTTCTACGCTGCTTAAAGCATCACCTGCACCCGTTCAAGCCACCTTTTGCTTATTCAAACTAAGACATTCATGTCGGTTTCAACCATGTTGATGCTCCCTCTACTGTAGTGGAAAATTTTCAGTGAGCATTGTTTCGTCAAAGAGAAATATCTTTGATGAAAGAGCAGCTGTAAAGTGTCCTCAGGAAGTTTATGTAACGTAATATAAGTGTCTAATATTCTGAAATCTAGATGTAATGGTTAGGGAATTCACATGCTTCATGTGACACACCTAACCAAAGCCATAGCGTTCTCCTTGTTTGTCTTTGTGCCACCATAATTTGTCTTCATTACATGGGTGTTTGTAAGATCCACAGTTATCTTGTGTTGTAAAACTGTGGGTTTACAGTTTATAAAATGCAAACACTTGCATACATTATGGCAAGACAGTGAATGTAACTGTATTATGTGTCTATGTGACTGTGATTTTTCCAGATGTTTAATTATTATGATAAAGCTACATATGTAAGTTCTAAGATTAATTTAAATAATATATTGAAATAATGTACTTAATATATTTTGTAAAAATTAAAATTGCAGCAATTTATTGCGTGCTTTTAAATTAAAAGTGTCTGTGATACTATCTGAAGTGGTTGTATTGTTATTTTAAGCATTTTTTACCTGGATTAATTATCAGGAAGATCTGAAAAGAACTATGCACATATAAAGAAATAATTTCTGGAACAAAGTTAATTATTTACAACAGCTGCAGTGTCTATGTATATTTAAGAGAGTTCAGTTATAAACCTACAGGGATAACAGACAAACAGCAGAAGAATGAAAGTTTAGACATGCATCTATAGATAGCTCAGAGACAGTTTTTGCTCTACAGAAGTATGCACACTACTGACAGCACATATAGCATCATTAGATGACATGCATCAAAAGAGAGGACATTCATTACAGGTTCAAAGAATCTATGTCCACAGCTCGATGGGCATGATTCCCTCTTTAGAGTTGAAGGAAGGGAAAAGGTTCTCTTCAGACAGAAAATATAAGGGAAATTGGACCAGAAAGCCTCGTATCTTCTTCAGTTCGGCGCAGGCCTGTGCAGGGTCCTCGGCAGCCATGCAAGGACGTGACATGTAGTCTCTTAGAATCTTATAGTTCAGGACTGCATCAGTGGGCAAACATCTGAAGACCTGCACAGACAGTCAGTGATGGTGACTATTCCTAACAAACACTAATTTAACATACATAAAAAAAGACCAAAACTGCAGCAAATTTATCTAATATTGGATTGCTGAAACATTTCAATGACACAAAGGCAGAATCAGAGCACAAGTAAACATCCGGCTCTATTGACGGAGCCGGTTAATCACATTTCTAAAATCAGTGATAAAAGGAAGCTCTATTCTAAGTGTGAGGAAGGTCAGCGCTGTGCTCTTTCAGAGGCTCTTACCTTTTGTGAGTGATTTATTTACCTTGTCATATACACTGGCGTTCTTGGCTGCAGTCACCATCCAGATTTCCTTGTAGAATCGGTCACTGATGGGATCACTGATGTCTGTCTTGTCTCCCAGCAAGCCAAGTACAAGTCTAAAAAAGATATTGCTTTCACACTCAAAATAACACACTTTGTAATGTAATACAGCAAAAAATTATAATAATATATTTCAATAAATAGGTTAAATTATGCTGTATATAAACTAGATCATATTTCACCTGAAAATAAAAAGAAAAAAAATATTTTACATAAAAAGAAGAAACTGTATTTCAGGACAAATATTTACAGATATATTTTATGCAGTATATCTACATTATTTTCATAAGAATTAAGCACATTTCCCCAACAAAATTCCAATTTTTCAATAAAGCAAAAATTAATGATATATTATTTAAACTGATTTCATAAAAATATTTTGTGTATAAATGTTTTCCCATTAGAGTATTTAGTTTTACATTTGAATTTCGTACCAATTCAGTGTGTAAAATTGCTTAATCATGCAAATAATGGCAGTATATAATAATAATAATAATATGAAGAAAACAAAGCCTTTTTTATTTATTTTTTTGTTTTTGTTTTTGTCATTGTGGCATTTACTTCAAGAAAAATGTCAGAATAGAGCCAGACATGTCTTTGTGGGATTCACCCAATGAATAGCAATGATGTATTTCACAGGACTGTAAAATCTCCCACTGCAAAGGGAAATCATGTTGTCATGTTGCTCACGTATAACAGCAAAGCAGACCTGAAGCACTCCTCCCGTAGAGACAGAGCGAACCTGCCCGCCTGATAACTCTCTCCATCCATGACAGAGGGTTGGAATTCTGTGTCTTCAACAACCACAGCCATTTCACTGTCTCTCTTTCCCAGCATGCTCCTGTCATTGATGTTTGCAGAGCCTAAGCAGATCACAGATACCTATCAGACTCTTTCGCTTTCCCCACTATCATGGTTAATGCTTGTGGGGAGTGTTGGGAGCGTGTTCTGGATCTGTATTGGGGTGTGACCTCTACTGAAAGCCTCAAGGACATTTCAGTGAAAAACCCTGAGATTTCTAATTTTTCTTCTTCAAAGCTTATTCATAAGGATAAGAGGATAATTGGAATTGATAGAGACAAACAGGATTTGAGCGACGTTAATGGGATTTTAATAATGCATTTGTGATGACTGAAGAGACAGGCGTGACTTCGCTTTTCATAAACATCTGTTGATGTTTGTTATTCTGCACTTGTCCGCAATTACATGTGTTTTGTATGACTGCAGTGGCCCCTAGTGGCGGCTAACAGGTTTACAGCTTAAAGATTTCAAATGACAAGGTGCATTTGCAAGATCATCTTGTGTGCACACTGCACAGACCTAACATTAACAACAACTACAAAAACAGTAACAATAATAATATGCGTTACAATCATAATATAATATTAAGATCTAACTTTACATGCAATTATTTACTGTGATGGACTGTCCATCCGTCCAGGCACTACACTACAGGTCAATTTGTGAGTGTGTGTGTGTGTGTGTGTGTGTGTGTAATTTATTTATGTGATGGCAAAGCTGAATTTTCAGCATCATTACTGTCTTCAGTGTCACATGATCCTTCAGAAATCATTCTAATATGCTGATTTGATGCTCAAGAAACATTTCTTATTATTATCAATGATGAAACAGTTGCTGCTTAATATTTTGAAATTGTGATACGCTACCTTTCAAAAGTTAAAGAGTCTGTATTTAAAAAAATAATAATAATTATAAAATAATAATAATTCAATTAATTCAGCAAGGATGCATTAATTGAACACCAAATCAGAATATCAGAATGATTTCTGTAGGATCATGTGACACTAAAGACAAAAGTAATGGTTGCTTTGCTATCACAGTACGTATATATGTATATATCAAGATATCTATGAAATCTAACATATTTAAATATTTACTTAAAATTGAATTTTAAATATTATTTTTATTTTACATTGAAATATAGTCTACATATAGTCTTTTTTTCCAAAGATGTCTTAATAGTAATTTCAAGCCGGTAAAAAAAATTAATATTTGTCAACTACTAAACTGAATAACAAGCAGGACGTCTTCACTTATGGTGCAGTTATGACACTGCTACTTTGGGCCTAACCTGGGAAACTAATTATGTCCTTTCCGCTCAGCAGTAATGTTTTCAAATGAAATGATAAAGAATAAAATCCCTGAAATGTTCTGGCACAAATGGTGTCATTTCCTGAGAACTTTTCTATATGTGTGTGGGCAGAGTGGCTGACCAATAATGACAGTGCAGTCGTCCACGATCATGATCTTGCTGTGCACGTAAATGAGTTCAGTGACCAGACGCCCATCCAGGTCAGCATGAGTGCGCAGACCGCAGAATGAGATGTACTTGATCCAGCAATCTGCCACTGCAGACAAATACAAATACATCCAAACATACTTTCTTCATCCTTGTCCTGTTATAATGAATTACAGTCATGCAATCCACATTTGATGGACATGATTTTTGCAAATGTTACGGATATAGTGTAGGTTTATACTTCTACATACTAGTCTACTTACTCACACATTTGAGCCTCTCAATAATGGAGTGCTCCCCTCGGCACATTGTCCTGAAATGGAGAAAGAGGGGTTTCATTTCATCTACTTCCTGTCTTGCACCAATCATATTTCTTAATTTTTCTTCACCTGACCGATCACATCGCTCACTGAACCCCAGTGACCACAGCACCCTCACTGCTCCTCTTAGCCTAGTGTTGAGAGTCCAAGCTGGGGCTGTAATGGTCTCTCTGTAGCCCGTGAGGAGCAGGGTCTGTTGTTTCCACATTACACACGTGTAATTTACTGCAAGCCGCCGTTCAGGCTGCATTTTTACCCTTAATTGTGGCAATTTGGTGATTACTGAAGACGCATGCTTGCAGGGTTATTACCTGTAATTAAAGTGCATGATTGCTTTGATGGCTTGGCCCCCCCCTGACGAGATGTCACCTTCAAAGCCGGGCAACAGGGGCATCACCACATAGACCCGAAACTTTTTTTTCTCCCTGTGGCCAAAATGAAATGTAGTTAGGTGTGCCCAATGATGTTTTTGTGTTCATGTTTGTATATGAGTGTATCTACTGTCACGATGCACCTGTATGCCCGCAGGATCCTCTCCGTCAGTGCATCTCCAATGCTGTTGTGGATGGATTTGTCAGCACAACTGATGAAGAACTGGTTCTGAGAGATAAAGAGACAAAAGGGAGAAAGGAGAGAGAATGACTGAAAGAGAGATGCAGTGAAAGGAAGACTGTCTTTAGATTGCAAATATGGCACAGGAACTGCATCTGAAGAAAAATCTCATCAGTTGTTTTATCGGTTGCCTTTGATTTTAGTTTTCACATATAGATTTAACACATAATGTGCATGATATTGTACATATTTACACACTACTACCAATCAAAAGTTTGGGGTCGGTAAGATTTTATTTTATTTTTAAATGTTTTTGAAAGAGGTTCCTTATGCTCACCACTACTGCATTTGTATGATCAAAATTGAAACATTATTACAATTTTACAGTGCCATAAAACTGTTTTCTATTTTAACATATTTTACTTCAGGACTCTTCAATGAATAGATAGTTAGAATAAAACAGCACTTCTGAAATATAAATTTGAATCAAAGTTATTTTGTTTTAATTTATGCATGGTTACTGTGCCCCTAAAAACAAATAAAAACATTTTACTCTGCACTGAAGACCAGACATAGGCCCTATCCCAGACAGTGCAGTTGATGTACAGTTGTGGTCATATATTTTACCTCTATGTAGATGAAATGTTTGCTGTTCTGGATGGCTGATACGTAGGCTAAATGAATCGACTCCTCGTGGACCTTTGTCCCAATAGACCACTGGCACACAGACCTCAAAAGCTTGAGGAAAAAGGATAGAATCACAATGGATGGTTTCAGTTATCACACAACACATATTTCTAAATACATATTAGTGCAAACTTGGATTCTCAAAAATGATTCTAGAAAAGATATGGATAATTTCGGCAATATTGCCAGTTCAAAGCAGGAGCCCATGTGGTTTGGTGGTGATATCTCACCTGAACATTAGCCTGTGTTGATTTGCCGCTGTACTCAGCTGGCACCATGGGTGCGGATAGAGACTTGGGCATGAGGCAGGGGTAGCACATCGCCCCCGACCGCTTCTTCACCAGCTAACAAAGAAAAGGAGAGTTGATTGGGATCAGACAGAACGCCCGATGTTGACTCCAAAATCACACCCCTAAAGAGCGCTAATTACTGTGCCACATCCAGATAGCCTGTTGGGCTGACCATCAACCCCTGCCTGCTACCTCCACTCCCCAGAGATAGAGCATTTGTTTGAGGCTGAATAAAAGTCTCTGTTCTTCTGTTTAGTCTTAGACAGTGCTGCTGATTACAGTAAATTGATGGCCATGTGTGCGAAGGTTTTCGGAAAGTAGGTTTTTAATGGCTATTGTCCTAACTAGACTATACTCAGACTGTTTTCAGCTGGGCCGGGAACATGGTTCAAAGGTCGTTTGAACATGAGACGAGCTTTGTTTCCTGGGAAACAAAGGAAACGATGTTGCCACCCTCTACCAATGATCTACTTTTTTTTTTTTTTTTTTAG
>NW_015558680.1:587983-594104 GCF_001515605.1 Sinocyclocheilus anshuiensis | reverse complement strand
TTCTTTTTTTTTTTTTTTTTTTAGCATTTTCAATGCTTTCCACGATATTTGGTCACATTAGTTTTGTTCTTGATGCATCTTGACTTTCTGCTCTGTTCTGTATAAAACAGTGTCACTACAACAAAAAATGTTTTCACTTAAGTTGGAGTTTCTTTGGAAGTTTTATTTTACTTGACGTTTTCACCCGTCTTGAAGGAAGTGCTCGTGGTGCAAATTAGCGAGCTGTACGCCATGTCAGCTTACACTGTGGGTAAGCGGTAATCTGGGCTGTGTGGTTATAAACAGATGGTTCTCAGGCAATTAACAACTGGCATAATGTGTTGATTAAAATCCATTGAGCCCTGATGAGGGAGAACTAACATTAACTCTGCTCACGGGCTGTTGGCAGCTGCCCAAGCGATACTCATAACTCCAGTGACCTTGATAGTGAATCACATGTCTGAATCACCACAGTTCTAAAAAAAAGGCTTGACTTAAACTAATTCTGTTTTTTTCTTCATATTACAGGTACAGAACATAAGTGTTAAGTTAAAACACTGATCATATGGTTAGAGAGTGGAGAATATATGCTAATTCTAGCTCTGTGACAATAGTAGATAACAGTTAGTTAGTTTAGCACGTGTAAAGATGCATTATTTGTAAATAACAAGAAAATAAAAGTCAGCTGTTATTTGTAATAAAAGTTTAGATAATAAGACTGCAGGATGGTGTATTTTCAATGTGAATTCAAATGTTTATTTATGACCTTAATTCTGATTAGAAAGTTGAATATAGATAGATAGAATATAGATAGATAGAAAGCTGAATGAAAGTAAAAAATTATTTCTGTTTCAAATAAATGCTGTTCTTTTAAACAATTCATTAAAGAATCTTTAAAAAATGTAACAGTTTCCACAAAAATAATAAATATTTCTTGAGCACCAAATCAGAATATTAGAATTATTTCTAAAGAATAAGGTGACATTAAAGACTGGAATAATGGTTGCTGAAAATTCAGCTTTGTCTTTAAATTACATTTTTAAATATGTTAAAATATAAAACCGTTATTTTAAATAACATTTTACAATATTTATGTTTTAGTGTATTTTTGATAAGCCGCCTTGCATAATAAATGCATAAGAGATGCATAAAAAATGCATAAAAAATCCTATGCCAAACTTTTGAACGGTACTGCATATACACTACCAATACATCGCGTATACACTAGTCGTCTAATATATCTCATAATTCCTTCCACACAAATCACTGACAGGATTGTTCCCACTTTACAATACTTTCTTTGTTGTGAATGTGATGAGTGGTGTTCCCTAATCAACAGCAAAAGATATAAATGAGACTAGTCTGTCTCTGAGCCGTAAATTCTCATTTCCACTAAACACCTCATCAGAGGCATTCAACTGGCTTTTGTTTGTCCTTCTCTGCTGCACACACACCTGGCTTCCTCTCCTTTAATTATTCACCAGCAGAGTGTCTGATCGGCAGCCAAGCCTGAAATATGACTGGCATAATCCAAAGGAAATCATACAGGCCTCAAACCAATTCAATTACTGAACAATCAAAGTAAAAAGGCCTCTAATTGCTCTAAAAGGGGGCTGAGAGTGCGTGCGGCCATTGAATGCTGACGGCATTCAGAACAGGACACAATGAGCAACTGCAGGGGGTGCTAAGCTCAAGCTAATAAAGACGGCTTTCCAAAAAGACTTGAGAGAGGGTGGAAACCTTGGCTTCATGCATGCTCTCTGATCTTTAGTTCTTACAATTAGGCTTCTGAATGGATGTGGTATTTGTGCACCTTCTAGCAATAAAAAAAATTTCTGGACATTCATTAAGATATGCTTTACAGTCATACTGCATAACAAACAATCCAATATATAATCAATTCACTCCATTATAAGACTTTCAAATGTAAAACTTCCCCAGATGAAATTTATGTTGCTCATAGGTTGCTCTTCTGGTGTTTTAATTTAACTCAAATGTTCCTTTTAAAATTGTTTAAATAAGACACAAATTAGTTATTTAGGTACTGTAAGAATAGAGCTATACAATTAATGTACAGCTCAGATCATTTTATCTTGAAATAACCTGATGCTAAATATTTGAGTTAATCTTAAAATCTCTGATTTTTGATATCTTGACAATTCTGAGAACAGTTTGGGACATTTATTTATTTAATTATTCTTTTTTTTCCTGAAATGTTGAGTCTTTTAAATCTAGGTAGCAGAAGATCTCCATTTTCTTTTCATTTAATCTTACTTTTTAAAGGAGAAACACTGAGATCGCTGAGAATGTTTCTAATTTCCTACCTTTGTAAAGTTCCACCTCTGAATGAAATGTCGTGCAATATCTCTTGCAGCCTTCCCATGAACCAGCACCCCAATATCATGCCAGGGCATCCGTGGTGTCTTATACCTGTCAATGAAATCTTAACCAGAGAAAAATAAACAACTATAATTCATAATAACATTAGCAAAACCATTATACAGAGATGACAGACAGGCCCTTTGAAGCCATCACAGTGTGGTCTTTCTCTTTCACCGTCTTTGTCAATGCACAACCATCATAAGAGTATTTCCCTACATTCATCTATCAGACTCCTCCATTCTCCTGCTGTGTCCTACCCAGTTGGCACTATGTGCAAAACCAGGACTTCACGTTCACAAAGCAGAGATGCAAAAATGAAGTTATCTCCCTCAGGCAAGAGAATAGAGCTGGGAAAATAACAATAGATTGTTGGAAACAACTTGTATGTCTTCTTTCCCTTACTCCTGTGTTGGAGAGATTGCTTCATTTGATGAATTTAAAGGGTTAGTTCACCGCAAAATGAAAATTATGCTGTGTTTTACTCACCCCCGAAGCATCCTAGGTGTACATGACTTTCTTCTTTCAGACGAATCCAGTCGGAGTTATATAAAAAAATTGTCTTTGATCTTTCAAGCTCTATCGTTGTACTCAGCGGGTGTTGCATTCCTTCGGTCCAAAAGACGTGAAATAAAAAGCACCCGCTCAGAAGTGACGCACGCGGAGAGATCGAAACAAAACAACGGTCACTAATTAGAAGTACAAAACGAGGATTTGTAAAGAAGAATGTCGGAGGATTTCGATATAAGCTAAGAGGAGACTTGTTTTCCTTTGCTAAAGTAAGAAAACTTTGCTTCTTTTGATCCTGTAAACAAACGTTGGTTTTCACCAGACGCACCGGCGCATGCGCAACGTTGACCTCATACGTCATTCCCCCGGAACTGCTTCTGTGTACAACTGTTGGCGCAAGCTACATTAAAGTGATTATTACGTTTTGAATATGGATATTTTTCTTACAAAAAACGCATCGATTCGCTACAGGAGGCCTTTGTTCAGCCCCCGGAGCCGTGTGAGACACTTTTTTTTGTGGAAGGGTGCTTTTTATTTCACGTCTTTTGAACCGAAGGAATGCAACACCCGCTGAGTACAACGATAGAGCTTGAAAGATCAAAGACAATTTTTAATATAACTCCGACTGGATTCGTCTGAAAGAAGAAAGTCATATACACCTAGGATGCTTCGGGGGTGAGTAAAACACAGCATAATTTTCATTTTGCGGTGAACTAACCCTTTAAAGGGGGGGTACAATGCTGTTTCATGCATTCAGAGTTGTTTACACTGTTAAAGAGTTGGATTCTCATGCTAAGCATGGACAAAGTTTTAAAAAACAATTTGGACATATGACGTAGTATTTCTGTGCCAAAAATCGTACTTCCGGGTTCGTACAAGTTTCGAGAGTTTTTTTCGATGGTGGCTCTTCATGACGTAGACGAGGGTGGAACTCCTTATATGGGCATTTCTCCCAGAAGAGCGCGTCTGCGCACGCATCGACCAGAGTGAGAGCGAGATCACGCCCATCAACGCGCTTCATGAATGATATGAAGGATGCAGTACTACTCTAGGTACTCAAGATTAACATGAGATTGGGTGAAACTGTGTGTGTGTTATGCCCCCTTTAATTTAAGAATTTGCGTAGTTGTAATTTTTGTTTGTCTTGTTTGCTAGTTTGTTTTTGTCTTAAAGCCTAAAGCGCTACCGTTTCAGAAAAACATTTAAAAAGGAAGATATTTTGGCTGTGGCTGTGATATTGCAGATATGCTTCATCTGGGGTTTAATTAAACTGTTCCGTACCATCAAAAGGCTTGTTGAGTTTGACCCAGTCTTTGAGGATGAAATTGCAGTAGTCTTTGCCATGCCAGAAACGAGTCTCTCCACAAAGTTCAGTACTGCCTATGTAACTTCTTAGCGAACTAGTCTCTAGAACAGATCAACAGAAAATAAATAAATAAATAAAATGCCTTACACAGAGAAACTGTTATGATATAACAATTCATATATATATCAACTTATAAAGACTGATTAGTTCAATGTCAGCTTCGGTGAATAAGGTTTAGTTGTGTGTGTGTACATTTATAGACACTGGATTTAAGTATCAATCAATATATGCATGTCACACAGATGTGTTTGGTTGTATGTGAGTACTAACCGTAAGGCAGGGGGAGAGAGTGATGCTGGCCGAGAGAGTACGAATCGCTGGAAAGCAGAGAAAGGCTCTTGGTGTAACATTCCCGAGTGAGAGGTGTCCTGGAATTAAGACTATACCTACTGTAATGTTCTACACACAGAACACACACAAACACAGCTCCTGTTATGTAACAGCAATGCATTTGTTATATCCATGTCAAACTTTTATTACTGGACACTTAATGGTCACACTTTATTTTAAGGTAAAATTCTCGCTATTAACAAATCATTAACTACGACTTTTGCCTCAATAAACTCCTAATTTGCTGCTTATTAATAGTAAGGTAGTTGTTAAGTTTAGGTATTGGGTAGGATTAGGGATGTAGAATATGGCCATGCAGAATATGTGCTTTATAAGTACTCATAAACAGCCAATATATTAATAATAGGCATGCTAATAAGCAACTAGTTAATAGTGAGAATTGGTCCCTATACTAAAGTGTTACCAATGGTATTTGCGCACTCAAAGGTAATAAATGTAATTTTTGCACCACTATCTGCACCAAACCGAAAAGTTTCTCAAGATAAGTTTTCAAAATTTAAAAATGCTAGCTAGCTAGCAAAATAAAATAAAATAAAATTAATCAAGAATATGTACGTTTCAAACAGTAAAAGGGAAGTATATAAAATAGAATCATATCTCTATAACCTGGAGTCTGATGTCACATTTATTTTGTTGAATTCCTCTTACTGGACTCTGTTTCATCAGAGCTGTGGTGACTTTTCTCTGAGGGGGTTCTTAGCAGTCTTCCTGTGGGCAGGTTAAGGTTGTTTTCTCCCTGTTCCTCCACTAAGGGCAAAATTAAGCTCGCACAGATCTCCCCTGGATCCTCCACTGAGCCTGAATCTCCTGCTTTCCCTGCTCCTCCTTCTTCAGTCTGAATTTCTTCTACCACCATGTTAAACTTCATGTCCTCACCCTCCTCCACCGTGGCAACTGACTGCTACAGGACAAAAATGAACACATATACGCAACACTTTTGTTATTTAATAAGCTTTGAAGCTAATAGCTGCATACCAATAATTATAGTATGCACTAAAAGTATGTACTTTGCTGATGATCAAAAATGCATTAAATAAATCATACTATTAAGCAGTGGTGGACGAAGAACACAAATCAAGTACTTGAGTAAAAGTACAGATACTTGAAAAATGTACTTAAGTACAGTAACTAAGTAAAGCTACTCTGTTACTGTCCACCACTGCTATTAAGTTCATATATGTAATAACTGCTTTAGAAAATAAATCCATTAAAACATTTTAAAGCTTAAAGAAATAGTTCACTCAGAAATAAAAATTCTATCATTTATTCACCCTCATTTTGTTCCAAACATGTGTGTCTTTATTTCTTCTGTGGAACATGAAGATATTTTGAAAAATGCCTCAGTGTTTTTCTCCATATAATGGAAGTCATTGGCCACCAAAACTGCTTTGTTGCCATCATTCTTCAAAATATCTTCTTTTGTAAATGATGACTGAACATTCCATTTTTGGGTGAACTATCCCTTATCCCTGAACTTAACCCACACATGTACTTTCATTAATAGTTTCTATCTATCTATCTATCTATCTATCTATC
>NW_015558680.1:577424-587820 GCF_001515605.1 Sinocyclocheilus anshuiensis | reverse complement strand
TCTGTCTGTCTGTCTGTCTGTCTGTCTGTCTGTCTGTCTGTCTGTCTGTCTGTCTGTCTGTCTGTCTGTCTGTCTGTCTGTCTGTCTGTCTGTCTGTCTGTCTGTCTGTCTGTCTGTCTGTCTGTCTGTCTGTCTGTCTGTCTGTCTGTCTATCTATCTATCTATCTATCTATCTATCTATCTATCACATTTTATTAATTATCCATTCCTATATATCATATATTTCTAGTTGTTCCATTATTGTGGCAACACTGATTCTCCACCACAAATATTACCCTCTGGGCACTTTTGGTATACTATTTTAAAAACACTCACATATATTGTATGCAACATGGGATGTCTGTCTGCCTTGATTCTCTCTACACTGTCTAGTCATTTTAAATGGAGTCTTTATTCTGAACTCTCACTGGTGCACAATCCAGGGCCAAACAACCAAGACAACCTTTCCCACACACACGCTCTGAACCATTTAACAACGAAATCTTCCATGTTAACTATATGGCTAAAGCGCCAGGCTAGCTGTCAGCATGCAGTATGCAGGGAGAACGGTAATGGCCACCCGTGCGGCATCAGCCCAGGGAAGCTATGACTTAAACGATAGCGTAAGTCACTCCAGTCTGAACAAGGGTAAAATGCCCTCTGATGTGTGCGAGTTAATGGCTCATGGGGGATCATAGTGCCCTCGACTTGACAAATGGCAAATGTCAGAGCACTATTCTCCTGGTGGGCATAATTTTATTAAGTGCAAATATCACTGTGCTCCTTAGGAGACATTTTGAAAGGTTAGACCAACAGCTGTAACAGTTTCTTGTATATTAGCAAAGATTTTACAGTTGAGGAGCCCCGCATTGATAGATACAGTCACTCAAGCATGCTAAGAGAAGCCCCTTAGTAAATGCAATAAGTGTCTTCATCTGGGTTCAAATCATGTTTATTTAAAAGCTCAGACCCATATTTAATGACACAATGGCAGGCAGGTAGGCAGCAGGCCGGGAGAGGTGGCATACAGACGAAATCAAGCTCCCATTTAGTGGCCCCAGTCATTTGTTGACTCACTCATCCATGCAGGCCCTTTATGTTTAATGCAGCTCTCAGGGGGGAAGGAAAGGCCCAGCGAGAAGGACTGGAATTATCAACCACAGGCCCTTCAAGGGTGCCCCAGATGCTCCGTAATTGCAATTTTACGTTTGCTCGTTGGAAAAAGAAAAGAATAAGAAGGCAGAGGCCCTGAATTACCCGCCACAAAATCAATCCCAGTAAGTATACAACAAAAATGCAGTCTGGACCAGCCCTTTATGAGCACCATTGTTAGAACGGCTACAAAATATAAATCACTACAATTTTAATTTAGGTTAGCTGTCAATGCTTTCAAGTATGAATCACAGATCAATGCAATTACTTCATAACATAACACACAAATAAATATGCAGCGGTCCTACAGATGAATTTACATTACATTTTAATGAGTAGCTTTAAACAGAAGATGTCATTTTCAATACTGATTGGTGCACCGGCACACATGTTCAGAGGAGGTTTTAGCAGGCATCTGTCAGGTGTGTTTCGACTTCCCCCATTAAGGTCTTTGACAAATATCAGAAAAACCCAGCTGGCAATATGTATGGCATGTTGAAAAACATTGAGGTGCCACTGTGGGCTATCACTCTCAATGGGTCATATTTACAAGAAGTTTATTCCTGTCCAATTCACGTACGCCTCTGTGCCTCTGAGAAGAAGTGATACCATCTATTTCTGATTCGCCCTCTCTCTGTATATAAATCCCTAAAAAATAACAAGGATTTTCTTTTTCTAATTTTATTGTTATTCCTAATAGAATCCAACAAATTAATCTTGCGAAGCACAACTGTTTTCAACACTGATAATATTAAGAAATGTTTAGTGTGCACCAAATCAGCATATTAGAAGGATCATGTGATGGAGTAATAGCAGCTGAAAATCAGTTTTGCCATCACAGGAATAAATAAGAGTTAAAAAAATACATTATAAATGAATTAAATTTATTATTAAAATAGAAAAGTTATTTTAAATTGTAATAATATTTGATAATAGAACTATTTGTACTGTATTTTAATCAAATAAATGCAGCCTTGGTGAACATAAGAGACTTAAAAAATGTATAAATAAATAAATAAAAAACACAAACTTCTGAGCCATAGTGATGGAGCAGAATGGGTTATGAGATGAATAATTGTATGTAGTATAGTAATGGTGATGCTTGCCTATAGAGTAATAGTGGTGGTCTTACATGAGTGAGGCTGGGGGATAGAGCAGGACTGTGCTGAGGGCTTCTTCTCACACTTCCCACATCAGTCAGTCGGTGTTGGGAATCGTCCCATCTTCCATAGGCCAGGTCAATCCCTCCCAGGAAAGCGAGTGACTGGTCAATCACTACCAACTTCTCATGGTGAGCCCAGAGCAATGCTGTGGAGGGCATGTGATCAGGGTGTCGGATGACCTGTCAGTCAATAGAGATGGGCAGCTCGTCAGTTTCCTTTTCTCAACTGCACAAGACATTGGGCAATTATTTACTTAAGAACAATGAAGACTGAGGTTCTGTTCAGAATATCACAATCTTACAGTTGTCACACTGTTTCTTGTATGTTTGTTGTGCACAATATACTATTTATACACTACAGTTCCCACAAGAAATTAATACTTTTATTTGGCAAGGATGCTTTAAATTAATCAAAAGTGACAGTAAAGACATTTACAATGTTACAAAAGATTTCTATTTCAAATAAATGCTGCTCTTTTGAACTTTATGTTCATTAAAGAATCATGAAAACAAATGCATCGGGGTTTCCACATATTTCGCAGCACAACCGTTTTCAATGTTGATAATAATAATAAATGTTTCTTGAGCACCAATTAGGCATATATTATACTGATTTCTGAAGGATCATGTGACACTGAAGACTGAAGTAACGGCCGCTGAAAATCCAGCTTTGCCATCACAGGAAGAAATTACATCTTAAAATATATTAAAATAGAAAACAGCACTTTTAATTAGTAACAATATTTCACAATATTATGGTTTTAACTGTTTGATCAAATAAATGCAGACTTGGTGAGCAAAAGAGACTTCTTTCAAATACATTTTAAAAATCATTCCGACCCCAAACTTTCGAACGGTACATGAAATACCCACATAAAGTATTACACGTGCCAAAATATGCATTATACAACCAGAACATATGAATATGAGGATAACCTGAAAGATTTTACAAGACCCAATTTGACAAACTCTTTTGCCAATTGACCAAATATCCCAAATATCAGTTAAAGAAATACAGTGGGCCATTGGCCAAAAATAATACCACAATGTAGATGGTGTCAACCTTTGTGTGAAACAGCTGCGTCTCCACCAGCTTTGGCGAAGCCTCCGGAGGACGCCGACCCTGGCAGGTGTTTCTACACCAGCAGGGCCCAGGAATACCTCCACCCAGCTGCTTTGCCACACACATCCTTGGGGTGTGGATCCCAAGCCACTTCCCAGTGTCACTCCTCTGCCTAGACTCAACCAGCGCTCCAATAAGATAATGTGACAGCACGTCAATCACACACCGGCCTGGGGTGCTACGGTGATGAATACTGCAGCGCTATGGTGCCACAGAAGCTCTGTGGCACCAGGGGAGAAAGCAGACTTGCAGCCTCAGGCTCTTATGGAGAAGATCGGCAAGGAAGAAACTGACCATCTCCAGACACGATCCGTAGGGTTCCCAACACAGCGATCCCCCTCATTCTACTACAGAGAATTTTGGCAGTGTCCAAACATGATCTAAGTAACATGCTATTCTTGTGTCCGGAGGTAGTGGGCACACTGGGTACTCTCGTGCTTTCTATGATTTGTTTTGATTGAACCTCAGTCCTTGGAGAGATATGAGTAGACGTAAGAGTGAAAAGCTGATTTGGAGAGGCAGGTCCCCTCTGTAATACTGACATTTCTGGACAAGATTCTGCTTTTGACAATGTTTGACATACTGATCGACTCACCCTGATGTTAGGGTGAAGTCCCATCAGGGTCTTCTTCGTGTACTCACTGTTGAGACCCATCACTACCTCGACTTCTTTGAAGAGCAGGACAAATATCTTCACTCCTTGTTGCTGAGTTGACAAAAGACAAAATATTGTTAAACAACTTTTGGACTGGGAACACCAAAAAGAACTGGGTGAACTGCGAGGTGCAACATAATATATGGATGTGTGAGATGTAAAATTAAACTGGCTGAAGTCCAGATTTGAGCAGGTGTTCAGACTCACTGCTTTCCGCTTGAGGACATGGTCTAATCTCCAAATGTTCCCGTCTACTACTGGTCGTTTGAGGAAGATTTCTGGGCTTAACCTGAGGGCCATATCAAACCCAATCAATGCTCTGACAACTTTCATTCTTTATTTCTGTTATATTAAAGGGATAGTTCACCCAAAAATGGATTTATGTCACAATTAATTTAGCCTCATGTTGTTCCAAACATGTATGGCTCTCTTTATTGTACCAAAAACAAAAGGTGAATTTTTAAAGAACATCCTGGGCAATCTTTTCAAAATTCTCCTCCACAGAAAGAAAGTCACACAGTTTAGAACAACAGGGTGAGTAAATAATGACAGAAATTTCAGTTGTTAATTAACTATTCCTTTAAAATATATACTTGTTTGGTTCAGTGGGTATTGTTAAAATGATTAGCCAATGAGCAAATTAGCCAACTACAAAACCATTTATATATTCTTCTCCTTTTGTAAAACATCTCAAATCACATTGCCGTCACAAAAATAGCAATGGAAAATGGTGCATTAAAGGGGTCATATGATGCTTTTTTAAATATCATTATTTTGTGTATTTGGTTCAGTTCAAGCCCGAAAGGGGAACAGACACAGTAATGATGCAGTACACAAGGTGGTTAAGACAGCTGACTCTACTGTGATGTGACGCTGTCTCTCTCTCTCTTAAGACAGCTGACTCCCCTGTGATCTCTCTCTCTCTCTCTCTCTCTCTCTCTCTCATACACACACACACACGCGCGCGCGCGCACGCACACACACACATTTGAACAGTCAATAGCAAATACTTAAACTAACAACAAAACAGTAGCTGATTCAGAAGCGCCAGATTGTCATAGCAAAGTCAGAATTACCTCCTCTCCTAGGTTCACGAAACTGTCGTCCATAAAATGCATTGCTGTTCTGTTGTAAGTAATCTTAAAGATTCCTAAATGCATCTACTTTCGGAAGGCCAAATAAAGTGCTTTTGCTTTCATCTAGAAACACACAGCGTCTCCCTGACATGGCTGCTTCAACACTAACTGCGGTTACTGAAACCACGCCTTCTTTCTTTGCGTGCACATTTGGGCCGCATTATGCTAATATTGCCACATAGTGAGGTAGATATGTGGGGGCGTGTTAGAACGAGCCGTTTTAGGGGGGCGTGGCAGAGTCTTAACTTTGATAAAGAATATCTCTTTGGTTTTGAGACTTTAGTCTTTGCAACTTCAGGGATCTTATCTATGCACAATCAGCTTGTAACACTCCAAAGAGAAAGGAAAACTTGAAATCGCATCATATGACCCCTTTAAAAGGTGCGACATAAGCTCTCACAGAATTGTAAAAGCTAGGCACATGGGGAGTAATTGAAACTGATTTTAATCTGTACCACCAGGCTGTGATGAAGATTTCCTCCTTGGCTTCTTCCAGGGCATCAGCTATGGCATCAAAGTATCCAGCTGCGTTGACAAACCTTCAAAAGTAGCACAGGGCGCTTCATTTAAGAACTGTGTCAGGGAACTTCACAGAGATTTAAGAGAAAATGTTCTGGTAAGTGTTGCTCACATGTCGACATAAAAAGAACAAAGAATGAGGGACTAGCTGAATCTCTGAGATTACTGTAATACTTTAAATTAAATAAAAAATATTGTCCAATTTAAATATATTTAGAAATAATGAATTACGTCTTCTATTGTTTTCATTGGAATATCATAATATATTTAAATAATTAATGTAGCAGCATAATTTCTCACCATTTTGCTGTAGTGTTTTCTCTAACAGGTGTGAAAGACCCATGGCGGTTTTCCCTCAGAAAGTCCTGTCCAAATATTTGAGAAAACTCATCTATGGAGTGCCCCCACCAATGAGCCTGCCTATATGTGGAGCACTTGATAGTAAGTGCCCTGTCCAAAACAAAAACGCTGATTTAATACGTGTTTTTGTCATTGCAAAAATAAATAAATAAATAAATAAAATGCTTTTAGAGAATACTGAGAATACACACACACACACACACACACACACACACACATATATGTATATATGTATATATATATATATATATATATATATATATATATATACTGTATATATATATATATATATAAAGCTTTTGAAGCATGCTCATATATAAAACACATTATTCTCAACCTGCCTGCAAAGATTCTCAATTGTGACTCCATGCCTGACTCTGGTCTCTCGGGTCCCTATTTTAATGTGAAATCCCTTATCGTATAGAATCACGGTGCCTACTTGGCCATCCTCTGGCCTCATGTAGAGAACAAAGGAGTCCTTTACCACCAGCCATCTGAAACATGAAGCAGTCACCACATGAGAGCTGAAACAAGGGGGAGAGCCATTTTATCAGCTGTGGGAAAACATCATAATAACCTAAATAAGTAAACAACCGCAACAGAAGACATGCCACGACCCAAAAGCTCAGCAAGGCCGCAATCCGAGGAGCAAAATTCAATTGGGGGTGCAGTGTTTGCTTTTAAAAGCCATGTGAATTATGTAAGTGTAATGTTACTGTAGCTGCTTGTCAAAGAAAAACAATAACACTCCTGTCGGCACAGATGAAGATAGCTCAACATCAGCATCTGTTATTCACCAATATTCATTTCAGGGCTTGGTGTTCTTACTTGTGAAACCATGAGACAAAGGTCACGCACTACTGATTGAAGTGTTTTTCTCAGAAAGATATTATGTCCTCACATTGTGAAAGGTGAAAAATAAAAATGACGGTTTTCATTACAGTATCATGATTTCCTGAGTGTAACATGTAAAACAGCTCTCACCTTTTGGACCACCGGTAACAGACGCTGTTGGATCCGCACCAGTAACATACAGGGAACGTGTTTCCTCCTGATTTCTTTAAGATCAGACCTTCACTTTTATCCAGGCAAATGAACATATAAATTAACAAATACAGATCAGGCCAAGGACTTTTTTTTTATTGTATTTCATGGTATTATGTACATGCTTACATTCCTTTTGGTCCGAGATCCTGAATAAATGAGATTTGACTCACTTCCAGAAATTCAAGCTGAAATAAAATTCAATTAGCATCAATAAGCCTCAATCCAGCTTTATGGCAAATGTATATGAGCCATACACCAGTTGCTTCCAAAATATCATTATATAAGTTCTTTGCATGGTTCTTTGAAACATTTTAGTTATGATGACTAAAATTAAGTACAAATTGGAATCTGCTTTGTACAGTCCTGTTCTACCTTAATAATTAGCCAGGGAAGTGTGAGGTGAAAACTGAGGCAGGGGGCGAATGTTTCCAGATACAGGTTCTCTTTAATTAGCCCTGCAAACGAATGCTACTTATGTGACTGTCAGAGAATTAGCCCGTGAAGCACTAAGCTAAGTGTGGAATCACCTCTCAGAGGCTTTCTCTACAAAAGAGCCTGTTTTAATGAGTGGGGACACAGCAGGTAGAGTTCCTTCCAGAACCTTCATTCTGCCATCATGTGACACAATGGTAACAGATCTTTTTTTTTTTTACTGCTAGGGCTATTGCTAGACAATAATACTGCACAGATAGATGATATTAGTAAAATTTGTGAGTAAAAATTGGTTATACAGTCATTATATTCTCATTATACACTAACAGAAAGTACCATAATATTATGCTATTTTGGGCATGGTAACATGATAATAATACTATTCTTTAATGCTCTTTGATCATTCAGTAATGCCATTGTATTACCATCAAATGGTACTGCAACAGTACTTTTTGTAAGGGCACGGACAAGGAAAAATGTTTGAGCTGTGACTTACTGTTGCAGGATGTGTCCTGTATAAAGGCCTTTTCAATATATTCCTCAGAAAGTCCTCAAGTTGCAGCTGTTTGAACAAAATGAAGATTGAAAAACTGAAATAAACATGTTTAAATATAATTACAGCAATTATAGCATAAATTATATATATATATATATATATATATATATATTTACGTATGTGTATATAGTATAGCAATAAAGAGTGAACTGAAAATAATAGATGTAACTTTTCTGCTGATGAGCTGCTCCTCCTTGACGAGGGCATCAGGTCGTCGTGGTAACGCTGGGATGTGTTCTCCATGAAACAGTTTACGGCCTTTGAATGACCTCCTTTTGACTGAGTGACTGTCAAAAAGAGGAAACCTAACTGTCAATATTTAATCATTCATAAGATTGGGGTTGTGTGTCCATGAAAGCACCTCTGATTTGATTAACTGAGAGGTAACAGTGCAGCGAGGCTGAGAAAAGGGTTTTCGTAGGGTTCAGGGGCGCTAACGAGAATACATCTGGGACAAATTGAGTACACCCAATTGAAAAATGAAAACACTCAAAAAGCAATGGGGTGAATTGTGTTTTCAAGACTTGTGGCATGTTTGTGAGAGAATGTATGCATATAGAGATGAAATTAGTCCAGCACATCTTACATTCGGCTTGGCAGGGGGATTTTTAAGAGGGCCCTGAATTTGAGCAGCTCCTGATGAAGTGCCTGGAAGTGCTTAAAACGACACTTGATTTTCCACTTGAAATCTCCATGGCTCAACTCTATTGTATACAGGTTGGGATTCAGCACCTTTGAATGGATAATTTCAAGAAACAAGAACTGATTGAATGTTTTTACACATATCTAATTATGAGACATGGTACGTTAACACTTTATAATAACTTTCATTAATAAATAATTAACAAACATTAGATAATTCTTCGCAGATCATTTGTTAATATATATTTAAATAGCTAGAAATGTGGTATAATGTGATTGTTAATGTTTACTAATAAATTTATTTAAAAAATTACCCAATCATTAACAGTTCATTATTTCATGTAAATTAAAATGCTTACAAATGTCATTAAACTTCCATATGATCTTCAATATGACTGTCATATGATATGATTTCAAATTCTTATAATCATGCACTTCTTGAAAATCTACAAATGACTTTAACAGATGTTATATAATGATTAAACACTTTGGCTGTTATCGAGGTGTGATAAGGGTAAGATTAGGGACAGGTTTGTGGTATGGGTAGGTTTAAGGGTTGGTTAGGGGTCAGAAGTGTACAGGGGTCAGTTTGTTTACTATTTACTATTGGGAACACAGTTCAATCTGTTGATATTACATTGTTTTGATAAATAAACAAATAAAGTATTTTCTTGAAAAAAATATTTGTTTTCTCCTGTTGATGTATGATTCAAGGAATACCCTGTTTAATGTTATAAAGTAGTGTACTAATATAAGTGTTGAGGCAATAAAAGCATGTATGGCACCCAAATTACAGTTTGTGTAATGTCTGTGTTTAGCTAAACTTAACAAACCACCCTTTACACAAACCTTGTTACAGCAGCTAAGAGTCCAATGCCCATAAAGATACTAATGATTAGTAAACGTTTATAAACATTTAAAGATGATGAATAGTTTGAACTTTACATTGGGTACTGCAAAAACATGAGCAGATGATTAATAAATTATTTGTAAATATGGGTAAACAGGGTGAATTCAGGTGATTTGGGACACATTTTGCCATCAAGTTGACTACTCATAAAGGTACTAAATGATTAGTAAATGTTTATAAACATTTCCAAAAGATATATAGTTTCCACTTTAGATTGGGTACTGCAAAAACATGAACAAATAATTAATAAATGATTTAAAAAATGTAAATAGCAGAAGTCTACACAATAAACGAAGACCAAAAATATGTCCTTTACAGACAGTGATTATAAGTTAATGAATAATATGCTAACATGAATAGTTTTGTGAAGTGGGAAAAAAAAGAGCATTAGGTAATATGTGAACTGAAGTTTAATGACATTTGTTAGCACTCAAAAGTATATTAACAAATAAGCTTTTAATCATTGTATAAGTTCCATTCAAATCATTTGTAGATTTTTAAAGGGGTCATATGATGCTTTTTTAAAGATCATTATTTTTGGTGTATATTTGGTGTAATAGAATATGTTGACATACTTTAATGTTCAAAAAACACATTATTTTTCAAATACTGTACATTATTGTAGGTCCTCTATGCCCCGCCTCTCTCAAACACGTCGTTTTCAACAAAGCCCCTTCCTTTGACAAGCGCAGTCTGCTCTGATTGGCCAGCTGACCCAGTGCA
>NW_015558680.1:566049-577400 GCF_001515605.1 Sinocyclocheilus anshuiensis | reverse complement strand
CATTGCTGTTCTGTTGTAAGTAATCTTAAAGATTCCTAAATGCATCTACTTTCGGAAGGCCAAATAAAGTGCTTTTGCTTTCTCCTAGAAACACACAGCGTCTCCCTGACATGGCTGCTTCAACACTAACTGCGGTTACTGAAACCACGCCTTCTTTCTTTGCGTGAACATTTGGGCGGCATTATGCAAATATTTCCACATAGTGAGGTAGATATGTGGGGGCGTGTTAGAACGAGCCGTTTTAGGGGGGCGCGGCAGAGTCTTAACTTTGATAAAGAATATCTCTTTGGTTTTGAGACTTTAGTCTTTGCAACTTCAGGGATCTTATCTATGCACAATCAGCTTGTAACACTCCAAAGAGAAAGGAAAACTTGAAATCGCATCATATGACCCCTTTAAAAAGTGCATGATCATATGAATTGAAAGTTTGACATTTGTAAGCATTAACTAATGATCCAATAAGCATTATATAATGTTTGTTAATGATTTATTAATGACGCTTTTACTCATTGTAAACCATCTGTCAAAACCATTGGAATATTTTTTAAAAAGTGCATGATCATATGAATTGAACGTTTTATGACATTTGTAAGCATTTTAATTTACAATAAATAATGATCTGTTAATCATTAGGTAATGTTTAGTAAGTATATTAGTAAACATCAACAAGCACATTATCTCATATTTCTAGATATTTGAATGTATAATAACTAATGAGCTGTTAAGCATATATAATATTGTTAATAATTTATCAATGAAAGCTATTATAAAGTGTTACCAAGAAAGGTGCAAGTGATTCACTTATAGTGCTTTCATTTCTATTACCCTTGTAGACGTGAATCGCTCCACCTCTGTCACTTGTACTAGGATTGGCACTTCTTCGAGAAATATGACACCATCCAGGGACTTGAATGGAAGAAAGTTGTATATTGCTTGAAAGGATATGTTCCTTGGTTCTGAAAACAATCATAATATTGAAATGTTAGGGTCACTGTAGTGATTATATCTCAAGGGATAATCACATGAGCCAGGTGAGAAAACATTGGCACACACCTTGATGTTGTAGTAATCAATCAGACTCATGTTGGCCTTGTATTTTAAAATAGTTGATAGCATCTTAGCAATCTAAAAGTACAGCTTTTTTATGAAAAAGTTTGTTTGGCTTTTCATCTTTTGAAGTTGTGCAGTAATGGCATGGAGAGGCTCCATTTGACTGTCAGCAGGATAGCGATTGAAGACTCCAGCTGGAGGTGTATGCTGTGTGCTCTGAAGTTTCTCAAGGCTAAATCTGCTCTGCATCAGATAATGGTTTTAGTAAGTATGTGCTTTTACCTGCTGAAATTAACATATTTGTTCCTGGAAATATTAATGGACACGCACTGCTTTAAGTTGCACTTAAGCATAAGTTGCACTTTCTGTGAACAGGGTACAAAATAGAGCCTGAAACCTTTTCTTCATATAGTCAGTGAGGTGCTTAACATTCAGGACAAAAAATTGATCGTCAGCCTCAGGAGGGCAAAATAAATATTATATGAGCTGGATTTTCTATTTATTTTATATGAGGTTTGCAATTTGTGCAACACTGTTACCAAAATCTGTGACATGTTTAAATACAGTATATACAAAACCTGAATTCGTCTAGCAATAAACATTATTGTAATAAACAACATTAATCAAAAACTTTAATTATGCCAGAATGGGTAAAAAGATGCAAGCAATAGGTTTGCATATTTCGCCTAAATTCACTCAGCAATGTTTGGGGTCAAATTTTAATTTACAGTTACTGATCAACTTATATTTACCAGATTTTTTTTTTTCTAACAGTAACTTGTATAAAAGAGTTGCAGTCAGTATTGAGTATCAGCTGTGCAAAGACTGTGTTTCTATTGCACTACACTGTCTCAGCATCTCAAAGTCCAATATAGAGGCGTATGACACTTTCCTTCTGTGAGGTCAGCTGTTCTGTGAGGTCACGGATGAAAGCGAGGACACAGTACTGTGCAGTTTACCTCCACAGAGGTCAGTATGGCCACTTAAGTCCAGCTCCTCTGGGTCGTCTTGTAGGTCATCTTGGTCCAAGCTGCCAGAGAACTGGCTCATGACTGACTCCAGTTGCTCCAGTTTAGGAGGCCCCTGACAGCCCCTCAGAAACATTTTCACTTAAAGACTTTCATCTACAAAAACAAAGAAAACTATTTCATCACAGGACACAAATACAACAATGTATGACGAATTACAGTATATATTGTTTTTGTGATGATAATGCAATACTTTATGCAATATTTTGTGAATTTTATTAGTTATTTTAAAAAATTGCTTAGTTTTGATACATCAATTTTGCTGTCTGTAAGATAATTTAAACACAATACATATTTATTCTACTTAATGCAGACACCCCTTCAAATCATTTAGCTGCATTTCAGTGTTTTGTCTGCTAAATACGCATAAATACCACACGTTCTGATTTTTTTTGGTCACTGATAATTGCCCCCATATGCGAAATGCATGAAATATGGATTTAAGATCAGTTGGCTGGTTGCAGCACTTTGGTATTTATATGAGGGGGAAATCTGTTAATGAGGGGCTCCTCCCCTCTCTCCTGACCGGCTCCAGAGCCAATGGCCCAAATGCAAAGTGACAGACAAGTCATCAAAGAACATGGGGATGTAATGTCTTGTGATCCCAGAAAGGGTGACAGACATTGATTTTTTTGCAATCTGACGGTACATGTAATGATGAAAGAAAGGAAAGGTCAGGGTCAAATGGCATGAAAGTGAGGAAATGGCAGGATATCACGCAATGTCATGGGCCACAAACCTTTTCTGCAACTAAACAATGCAAGAAACGCATTTTATTAACTTTATGACTGTTGGTGAAAACAGCTGTGTTATGTGAGAGTGCATTCATTTATTTTAAAATTTGAAAAACAGTTTGTAAATTATTTAAATATGCATAACATTGCAACAAATCTGTTACTTTTGATTTACTTTTTAAGAAAAATGTACTGAATAAATTAAATGTAAATAATGTTTTATGTGTGTGTGTGTATGTATAATTTATTTACATTTCACTGTACTTATTTTATGCCTACTTCAAAATTTTACTTATGAATATTTATCCTTTTTTTTCATTCCAATTTGTGTCTAAGTGAAAGAGAAAGCAAAAAACAAACACAGAGAGTATTTTGTGCTTCATTTCACGTGTCATTGCTCCAGTAAGTCTGAGAATCTTCCTAATGGCCACGGCAAGGGGCCACCGGCTGCAAGGAGGGGGCCGAGTCAAACACACTTGTGATTTCCTCTCCCAAAAGGACCTTAACATTGGCAAGATAAACGTGGCCAGCGGGCAAAGGTGTTACTCCTTTACCTAGAACAGGTATTACAGACAAATCATTACATTTATCTTGACGCCAGTCTTATGAGACAACTCATTTTCAATTTCAATATGCTAAATGCTAATATACAAATATTTTTATTATTATTATATTACTATTATTAAAATATTTTAACGTACCTTTTTAAATTATATTGTTTTAATAATGTTATTATAATATATGTTGTAATGGATTTTAGACACCTATAATTTTTTTAATGCTCCACAAACAGTTGACCTTTAGTGATATATTTGTTAAGTGTAATATATCTATTAAATACTGGCATTGCTCACTGTTAAAAAAAAAACTTTAGTCTGATTTGGGAGGGGCTATCAGACTCAGATTATTAGATTATGAATGACAAAATAACCTTATATAATTCATACTATACATGGTTGAGTACATAGTACATAAGTACATAGTGTATGAGGGCATAGTGTATAGTGCGTCATTTGGGACGCAGATTTAATTTTCTGTAAAGCAGCTTTGCAGCGATTTGTATCATGAAAAGCACTTAAATTGAATTGATAAATTCCTCAATACCAACAGCTGAACTTACTTTTAATCAACACAATCATTCATTCGGTCTGAGATCAACAGAGAAAGACACTCTGTTATTGTCTGCTCAAAATGTTAACAATTAAAAGACAGTATTTTCATAATATGAGTTTTGCACCCAAATCTTTGTGCATCTATGTGGTCATTCAGTTAATATAATAAAGCTTCTTTAAAGTATACGCAATACTCTTGATATGAGAAACACACAGGACACCGAGTTTACTGGATTTGATTGGATCTGTGGGGGATCCAAATTCATACCTTTATTTAGGCCGCAAATTGTTCATGATAATCATGTGTGTGACAACTGCAATGTAAATAAGGTTATTAGTTTGTGGTGTAATTAGTCAGGATGTGAGTCTATGACAGTACAAACAGGATAGAGGCAATTCATTAAGCAGGTAATAGAGCACATTATTGTGCAAATGTTCTGCATCAGACTAAATCAATCACCGCTATAACTACACATTCTTTCATTAAAGTGAATTACTAAGCTGGAAGAGGGGAAAAGATCAGAGCTTGGAACAGCAGGAAGGCAAACTAAGAAAATATAGATAGTTCTTACCTCATTTTGAAGCCCATGGAGGAAGAACACTTCTCCTGACTCTCCTAAGAGACAGGAGATTGCAACAGGTTGTCACTACTCTGCTTCTAAACTCAGTCTTAATCTCTGTGGTAACTCAGATAACTGATTTCTGTTAACTTGAGGAGTTTCAGGGCTGTTACCCTCTTTGAAATATGTCAGCAATATGACTGGACAGTTCCATCCACGGCTCTTACAATGTATCATCACACCATAGGGGAACAAGGGAACGGTTTCACTGCACGCTCAAAGCCTCTATTGATAGTGCAAAGCTCTGCCACTGGTGCGAGTGTTTGAAATGTCTGTACCAGGAGTCAGACAGCTACAGCTAATCTCTGTGATGTCATCCCTCATCAGATGGGGACTGGTGGAGGACTGGCCACAGTGGTATTTGTGTTGCTGAGTGAGTAGTGATGTGTCAGCGGTTCAAAAGGAGAGACAATCATCATTATGACACGTTGTCACTATTGTAGCTGAAATCTAAACTACCTCAGAGCTTGTGTGTTCAGGGTGTATTTTATAGGTAAACACAACAGGATGATCAATATAAAACTGCACGTTACTCAAGATTAAGCCTAAGTTTGTGGCCTTTATCCAATTATAAAGCCAAATATGCAAATAAAACTGAACATGTTTAGATATACAATGCAACACAATTTTCATAGGTTTGAAATCTGATTGTATGACTCACATGGTTACATTATTATATTGCATATGGTTCTTAAAGGAATAGTTCACCCTAAAATGAAAATTTGCTGAAAATGTACTCACCCTCAGGCCATGCAAGAATTAGTTTTTCATCAGATTTGGAGAAATTTAGCATTACATCACTTGCTCACCAAAGGATCCTCAGCAGTGAATGGGTGCCGTCAGAATGAGAGTCCAAACAGCTGATAAAAACATCACAGTAATCTACAAGTAATCCACATGGCTCCAATCAATTAAGGTCTTGTGAAGTGAAAAGCTGTGTGCAATAATCAAATCCATAATTAAGAGGTTTTTAACTTTAAACCATTGCTCCCAGCTAAAATACGACTCTTCTATCCATAATATTGCTTTCTCCAGTGAAAAAGTTGTCTTGTCTGAATTAGGATAGCAATGTGCACAGATCAAATCTAAACAAAGTTGTAAACAAATATGTTGGTAGGCAACAGGAGACAGACTTTTTCACTAGAGGAAACATAGTAATGATTATGTGCCTTGATGGATTTGTTTCTTACAAACATGCATCTTTTCACTTCATTTAAGATGTTAATTGATGGACTGGAGTCAAGTCTGTTTGGACTCTGATTACTCAGTTACGATGAAGAAACAAACTGCATCTTGGATAGCCTGAGGGTAAGTACATTTTCAGCAAATTTTCATATTTGGGTGACCTATTCCTTTAATAGTACTTTATAGTCCTTTATTCCTCCCAATAGTACACTTTATAGTGACACCTCTTGGTGTGGATGCATGTAGTTTGTTTACTTGCAGCCGCCCCTTCAATAATGTTTATCTTTTCACCCTTTTAATGGCTATTTGCCAGACAGAGAAATGTTAGGGTGCACTGTGACATTTCATTTATCCACTCCTTCAGTTTGGATTGTTGGATCACATACATGCTGTTCCACCATGTCACTCTATGCTGTTGATTTGGGCTCAGATGTTTATATAAAGTTGACATATAATTAGCATTTACATTATGCATATTGCGAAAAATGATTCATCAGTTTAATATGATATATCTAGACATTTTTTCTAGTTTTAATGTTCTTTCTCTTTTATTTTATTCATTCATTCATTTATTTTTTGGCCAAAAATGTCTGGGTCTTAATCCATTTTAGATGAAGTATACAATATCGCTCTGTTTCACTGCTTGACATTTCATGTCATGTAGCCGTCTACTGTGTTACATTCATTTGTTTGTGTGAGTCCTCGCATTATATCCACTTGGCTGGCTCAGGTCACGTGACGTCACACAGTCTATTCTTCTCCGCGCGCTAGCAGGAAGTACAAGCATACAGGGATCAGCCATCGTTTAGCCACGTATTAAGCCTTTATTTTCACATTCGTGTGGTTTAGCGATATCTGCATCGTATTTATTTGACACCGGTGATTTAAAGCTTGTATTGCTCGTCTTCGACATATTGTAAATCGTCCTCTTCGGCGGGCAGACATTTATTGACGTCAGTGCACGTTTATACCATTATTATTTGTGAATCATGTTTTGACGATCGTCATTCTCGCGCGAGCAGACAACGTAGAAAGTGTGAATGGTTTCGTATGCTTTGCTCGCTTTGACAGCTGGTTGCTATGCATTGCCTGCATCTGTGTGTACAGCCATGCAGCAAGAATGCAACTGTGCTGAGATGTCACGCTGTCTTTTCTAACAGATCTCTGTAGTGCATACAGTAGGTATGTTCAGTCTATGCGCCCATCTTCGCTTCTTATTTTTGGAGTGTTAGTTTGCTATTTTTACCTTCCACTTGCTTTCATTGTTCTGCATCACAGTGGTGGGTCAGAATGAACAGAAACCACATGAAAGATGCTGCTTTCTGAGCCTTACTGGGATCATCACATCCCCCTGCCAAAACTGGGACCCTTGCACTCCCGGCTGGTCACTGCCTTTGTTGCCCTGATCAGTTTCATAAACAGCTATGATGGGGACTTTGTCTTTGATGATTCAGAAGCCATCATCAATAACAAGGTATCACCCTCAACCCTGGTTATTTATTGATTTATTTGTTCAGTTGTTTATTATATAAGTAATAGTTTACCTAAAATCTAAATTCTGACATCATTTGCCTTCGTGTCATTTCAAACCCATGAATCATACATGCAGTACATTTAGTTTTACATACAGTGACAATGGAGGATGGGACCGTGGCCGTGGTCACCATTCAGTTTAATTGTATGAAAAAAGCAGCTTTGACATTCTGTTTGTGTAAATGATGATTGAATTTCTTTTTTGGATAAACTATCCATTTAAACATGTATATTGTTGTAATGGTCAGTTGTGATTTCAACACAAAACATGTCACTACCTTAATAGTATATGATATTTGAGGACTTTTTGCAGTGTTTACTTTATATACATTGTCTCAACAGATTTCCTTTGTATTATAGCCTTAAGTTTTGCGCTTTGACTGTTGTTTTCTCTCTCTCTCTCTCTCTCTCTCTCTCTCTATATATATATATTTATATATAAAATAGCAAATTTTTTAATGCAAACCCATGTGATTTCTACAATTCATAGGATTTGAATCCTGACACTCCTCTGAGTAACATCTGGAAAAATGACTTTTGGGGAAGTAACCTAAGTAGCAACTCCAGTCACAAATCCTACCGGCCGCTGACCGTCCTGACCTTCAGGTATGTTCACCATAAAGACAAAAGAGTCTTTCAATTACTGCTGGGTGACTGATGATTAACACAAGGTAATAGTCCAACCTGCTTATAGTGAATATTGTCAAACCTCTTTGCATGTATTAGATGTGTGGTCTTGTAATTTTATTCTCAGTGGGAAATCAAAAGAGGTCCCCCGAGTGCTTCCTCACCGAATGCCACAATAATTGACATTAAAATTGGATGCATATATTGCCTTTTTTCAAACTCGTTTTAGTATTGTCTTTGGCATTTGACTGCAACTGTGAGGAATCTATATAGGGGGCATAATTCATGTCCTGCATGCTGCTAATGAGAATGACATCGTTTTGCATCAGTAATGGCCCGTTAGACCAACTCAACCATAAAAGTTACTCTACAATGCTGTGATGCCATCGCATCTCTGCTGTTTTATGTTTCAGAAATATACAAAACTTTTGTGATCATTGCACAAGTCAAAAGTTAGTTTTAATCATTGCAATTTGTGGCTTTTACTTATTTTCCCAGGATCAACTACCTCTTGGCTGGTGGACTGCATCCGATTGGCTTCCACGTGCTCAACGTTGCCCTCCACTGTGTTATTTCTGTGTTAATGATCGATGTGTTTGCAATATTAATTGGCGGCCTGGTTCACGATGGAAAAGGGGTGAAACTCAATCTTTCTCCAAAAGCTTCCTTCCTGGCTGCACTCTTCTTTGCTGCACATCCAGTTCACACGGAAAGTGTAAGTAGAGTGGGAAGACGTGATTCAGCTGGCCGTCTCTGCCCGGTAAACAATCTCTGACTACAATGCTCCATATCACAATTTTTATTGATGTTGCATGAAATATACATTACAAGGCCCGTGGAGAAGAAAGCTTCACGCAGCTGGTGTGCATCACATAGGTGGGCTCTACAGTCAGCTGTGGCTATTAACAGCTACCGAACGCTCGCTCTGACCTGCCATGGATGTGTCCGAGCACGGTAGAGTCTGCCGTAACTACTCTTTAATCAGGTTCAGAAAGACTGGCCCTGGACCTGGAGGGGGTGCAGTTCAGAGAGACCACTGACTTGGGCCTACGGGATGAATCAAAGAAGGTGGCCCCAGGACTCCAGCCAGGGCCGACAGCAGTTCTGTAATGAGTGCTGCCTCCTGCCTTCACCGTTAATTTGGCACTGCCAGAAATACAGGCAATTTCACAGACGAGAGGGCTGCGAAGGATGTTTTTATGCTGCCTGTTTTTTTTTGCCTTTAATGTACAAGCAGGATTTAATTTGTTTAGGTGTAAAATGTGTAGCTGCTGTTAAAAAACGAATGACCTTGGGCTGGATTTCATGGCCGTGACCTGCTTGATGATGGATGATGCTTGATGAGACAGTGTTCTTTAGCTCTCCAAAAGTATTTAGTTGGAGTTGATTTTGTGAATAATCTCCTCTGTTGGCTCTCTGTCTTGTAGGTGGCTGGCATTGTTGGCAGAGCAGATTTGTTGTGTGCCCTCTTTTTTCAGCTCTCTTTTCTGGTTTACTGCAAAGCGTTTCAAGGTCAGTTGATAAACTAAAGCACTAGACTCTGATACATATTATGTTATTATGGCACTATGAAATTTAGTTCATTTACTGAACTAAATGAAATTCATTTACTGCCTTTATTAATCCATATGATTTGGTTTTGATCTGATCCATATGATCTGTGGAACATAAAAGGAGAAATTTTGAAAATTGCACTGGTTGCTCTTTTAGTCTTTGCTTGGGAACTGAGGTTTTCAGGATTCCAAAAAGGAAACAAAAGCAGCATAAAAGCATCATATAAGCGGTCCATTCAACTTGTCCACTGTATTGCAAGTCTTCTGAAGTCTTACAAAAGCTTTGAGTGAGAAACGGACTGGAATTTAAGTCATTATTCATTTTCAATGATAATTTTATGTCCAGTGGACTGTTAGCCTATTCAGACAGATCATTGAAACTGATTTTGTGAACAAATCACACAGACCATTTTTGTGAAATGGATCCACCAAGTCATTGAAAATATCATACTGATTAGTTCATAAACTGTATGGACTTCTTTAAGGATACTTTTATGGTTGCTTTGTTTGCTGAAGCTTAAAATCTTATCTTGCTTGAAGACATAAAATCTTCTCATCTCCCTTGAGGACTCATTTGTTATAATTGCATAGATAAGAAAGCAAGTCTTGCAAGTTTGTATGTGAATAAATAATGACAGTTGTTAAATAATGACAGTTGGTAAATTAATCCTTTACAGACACTGCATGTTAGAATCTCTTTATCTCTTACTATCTTTTACTTTGTATCAAGCATATGGTTTAATATAGAGACTCATTAATTTCTCTCTGTAGGTGGTGATAAAAAGTTCTCTGTGTTGTGGATATTTAGCAGCATTCTTCTTTGTGCTGTAGCCATGCTCTGCAAGGAGCAAGGCATTACGGTTTTGGTGAGTGAAAATATGTATCCATTTGAGAGAGTTGCAGGTCAAATAAAGTAATATGCTATAAGCATATATATGTTAGATAACCTCTCATCTATTTTTACAATACAGAGCTTTAGTCATCCATAAAATATCCTGTTCTTCTGTGTCTGGAAGGGAGTGAATGCTGCTTTTGATATTCTAATGGTCTGTAATCTGAATATCTATGAGCTCGCTCACCGGCTGCTGTCCAGGAGAAAGTCAGCTGATGTAAGTGACTTATTCACAGGGTGTCACTCTTTTGGCCCAAACGATCTTTGGATTTGGTTTCTACTTTCTTTTTTTCCACCCAGATTGGTGGGTTGGTGAGTAGCGGTTTGCTTATGAGGTTGGCTCTTCTCTTTCTTGGCGGTTCCTTTCTTTTGTACGCGAGGTGGAGAATCATGGGAACTGGGCCTCCATCTTTCACTGAGGTGGATAACCCAGCATCCTTTGCTGAAAATGTCATCTTGAGGGTAAGCAGCACTTTTATTCTGGGTTTTTGAATGGCCCCTTTAAAGATTTCTTTTTCTTCTATTTTTTGGGGGGGGGATGATAATATTCTTGTTATGCTGTTGATATGTATTTTTTTTTATTACTATAAATTTTTATATTAATGCTTTTTGAAGTTAATATTTATTTAGAAGCAAAAAAACTTGTTTACATGTCATTGTTCTTGTTTAATATATTATTAGTATATTCTTAATTAATAATAGTATTATAGTAATATTAAAATGTATTCATAAATTCTATTTAGAAAACTATAATATAAATAATAATATTTGTTTTTTGTTGTGGTATAAAAAAATATATCTAAAACTGAAATTTCACTGGTACTGACAACTAAAATTATGGCATTCTGCCTGCCGACCCTAGTCAAAACCAAAATAAACTCTATACTTTAATGGGGTCATATGATGCGATTTCAATTTTTCCTTTCTCTTTGGAGTGTTACAAGCTCTTGGTGCATAAAGAAGATCTGTAAAGTTGCAAAGACTAAAGTCTCAAATCCAAAGAGATATTCTTTATAA
>NW_015558680.1:558061-566001 GCF_001515605.1 Sinocyclocheilus anshuiensis | reverse complement strand
ATCACAATGCACTGGATAGCTGGCCAATCAGAGCACACCTCGCTTTTCAGACCGATGAGCTTTGTAAAAATCGACGCGTTTCAGAAAGGTGGGGCATAGAGGAGAAACAATAATGTACAGTATGTGGAAAAGATTGTGTTTTTTTAACCTTAAACCGCATAAACACATTTCATTACACCAAATACACAAAATAATGTTCTTTTTAGCAGCATCATATGACCCCTTTAATATAATTTTAGTAGTTATTTTTACCCCAGACAGACTGTACCATATTTTTCACATACTCCTTAAAGAATCAAGTTTTTCTGTGCTTTCTTTCTCTCTTCTCAGATTGTGAACTATAATTACTACTACTCCTTGAATGCCTGGTTGCTGCTGTGTCCCTGGTGGCTGTGTTTTGATTGGTCAATGGGCTGTGTGCCTCTGATTAAATCAGCAACTGACTGGAGGATTGTCTGGCCTCTTTTGCTGTGGTGCTGTCTGATGGGCTTGGTATACCAAGCTCTGTGCTCACAGGACAGCAATAAAAGAAGGTAAGATCAGCAAAACAAGACATGCTTTGTCTAGACATATGGAAACTGTTTTCTATTTTAATACATTTTAAAATGTCATTTACTATATGGCATTTGGTGCTCAAGAAACCATTTTTTTATTATTATGCATGTTAAAAACAGTTATGCTGCTTAAAATGTTTGTGAAATATGATACAGCTTTTCAGGATTCATTGATGAATAGAAACTTCAAAATATCAGCAGGCATTTGAAATAGAAATCTAAAATTTCACAATGTTAAAGACTTTACTGTCACTTTTGATCAATTTAATGTGTTCTTTCTGAATAAAATTATACATAAAAAAAAAAAAAAGTGTATGGTAGTGCATAATATGCTCTCTGTGTTTTAAGGACTCTGACATTTGGCCTGGTATTGCTGGTGATTCCATTCCTGCCAGCCAGTAATCTGTTCTTCAGGGTGGGGTTTGTGATAGCCGAGCGGGTGCTGTACCTCTCCTCAGCGGGCTACTGCCTCATTCTGGCCTACACTGTGGGCTACTGTAGCTGCAACTGGAAGAAACACAAGGTATGTGGCCTGTTCTACACCAATTTCCCACTTATCACCTCCTAATATTCACCATCAGACCATAATTCACTGTAACTAATGTTCCGTTGAGTTTGTGTTCACGTCTCATGTCTGTGGGATGACCGCAGAGGCTGCTGAGAGCGGCCACGTTGACGCTGCTGTGTGTGAACGTGGCTCGCTCTGCACAGCGTAGTCAGCATTGGAGGTCTGAACAGAGTCTCTTCACCAGCGCCCTGTCTGTCTGCCCGCTCAACGCCAAGGTGAGACCGCACACCTCACTCTATCATGCTGCAATTTAAAGGGATAGTTCACCCAAAAATTCAAATTTCCCCATTATTTACTCTCCAGCCATCCTACAGTAGGTGTATATGACTTTCTCTTTCAGACGAATACAATCAGTTATGTTAAATAATGTCCTGGCTCTTCCAAGCTTTATAATGGCAGTGAATAGTGGTCATAAATCCATCATAAAATGTACTCCACGCGGCTCCGGAGGGTGAATAAAGGCCTTCTGAGCAGAATTGATGCATTTGTGTATGAATAATACCAATATTTAAAACTTTCTAAACCACAATCTCTAGCTTCCGCTAACTGTCGTATGCACGTTCATGAAAGAAGGGCGTTCCAGCAGATGACGTAGGCGTAGCGTAAGCTCTGGTGAGAAGTGACGAATGTGGAAGCGCAGAGGAGAGAGCAAAACAAAACACCGGTCACAAATTAGAAGTACAAAACGAGGATTTGTAAAAAAATAAAATAAATAAATGTTGGAGTATTTCGATATAAGTCAAGAGGAGACTGGTTTTCCTTTGCTTGAAACAAAACTTGGTTCAAGCGAGACTAGCATATTCTTCATTTTTGGGTGAACTTATCCCTTTAACTCCACTCCATTGGTGAAATCCATTTCCGTAACTTCAGCTTACCCATTAACACACAAAATGCCTTGAGCAAGACTCTTAACATTAGGTTTCTCCAGGGAAACTGAACCTGTAATACGTGTACTGTGAGTCACTTTGGTTTTGAAGCATCAGCTAAATGACTTGACTAAATAACAAAACATAACAGAAAAGCTAATAAAATATTTGTTCTAAATTATATTCAGTCCAGTTTTGCACACCGGTGACTTCATTAGCTTGATGAGCTCTCTGACTTTCTCCTTCCTTGCACAGGTGCATTATAATGTTGGCAAAAACCTTGCTGACAGAGGCAATCAGAGTGCCTCAATCAAGTACTACAGAGAGGCAGTGAGGTAAAAAAAAAACAAAAAACCTGATTCTGTTATATCATTTGGCAAAAATCACTCGGTTCCTTCCAATTTCAGCACTTTAAACAGTGTAATTATGTGAAATATAAGGTAGTGTTCACTTTTTTGTTGTTGTTATTGTTACAGATTACACCCCAAGTACGTTCATGCCATGAACAATCTTGGCAATATATTAAAGGAAAGAAATGAGTTAAAGGAAGCTGAAGAGCTCCTGTCATCTGCGGTTCATATCCAGTGAGTGAAGATTTTTAGTTCAAATATATTCTGTGTAGTTGTATAACCTTTAATCTTGTAAATCATTCTGCTGTGTTTCTTCGATTGGTTTAGGCCTGATTTTGCTGCAGCTTGGATGAATTTGGGTATTGTGCAGAACAGTCTGAAAAAGTTTGACGAGGCTGAACAGAGCTATTGGAACGCAGTTCGATTCAGGAAAAAATACCCAGACTGTTATTACAATTTGGGACGTCTGGTAAGCGATGTGCCTGCCTTCTCTGTAATTTGCATAAAGCATTCAATACATTTAAAGCATTTTTTCCTACTTATTACACTTCCCCATATTCTAAACATCAGTTTCAGTAATATTACAGCATGGATTTTTAATATGTCTAGGGTGGTTTTGGTCTTGGGCTATTATGTTCATCCTTCCTGTGTGAGTACAAAGCAACATGGTGCAATTTATTATTAATTATGGCAAGAAATTGGCTATTTCGCTCTAAATATTGCCCATTATGATGTGTAATGACATGCTATTTTTGTGTTAATGAAGGTTTGATTACTTAACTCCATGAATTATCAACTTCAAAGTATTTTTATCAAAGATGTGCCATAGTGATTAATGCACATGCTTCTGACATGTTTAGCCTTGTTGATTATGCAGAAAATGCAAGTTTGAATCTGCATCATTTCCCTGCCCTTTTCCTCCTATCTAAAAGAATAAAACAATTTTTAAAAAATGACATAGTAATGCCTGAGAGTTTTTTGTTGTTGTTGTTGTTGTTTGAAGTATCTTTGTCCTTGACACACACTGTTTATGATTGGTGCTTGTTTGTTTTATCCCCAGTATGCAGACCTGAACCGCAGCATTGATGCGCTGAACGCCTGGAGGAATGCCACCATGCTGAAGCCTGACCACAGCCTGGCGTGGAACAACATGGTCATATTGTTAGACAACACTGGTAAGGTGTAGATGGAAACTGATTTATTAATAGGTCAGTACATACTGCCACAAATAGTGTAAAATTAGTGTACTTATGGCTGATATACTTCTTTTATTAGATGTCATCTGGAATACTTGATTCTGATTGGCTAGTTGCTGCATATATCACAGTTTAGCAATGCAATATAGATCTGTATTGTTACGTTCAGACAGGGGCAGTCATGTATGCTTAAACTGAGTGAGTGTTCTCATTAAACGTGACCTTGACCCTGCCCTTGGGGGTAAATGGATGATCTTGGCCCAAATCCTCCCGCCTTGTTGTTTTCATCTGGTGTCCCAAGTATAGCCACGGCTCATAGCTGTGTGTGAGAGAGGTGCGAACTTTCATTCTGCAGATGCTGAGCGTCAGGTGCACACTGCCACATGGGGCCATGCTGCATAATTAGTTCACCCTTTACAACAATTAACTCCTGCACCCCATCTTCACCCCCTTATCTCGTCAGAGACCCTACAGGGACGGATAACTTAGCTTTTTGTTAGAATTATCTAATAACCTTTTAATACTTTTTCTTTGCATGATATAAACATGTTACAGGATTAATAGAGGATGTCCTTTCCGGGAAATGCCAGCATAAGAACCCAACATGATTAGACCGGAAGAGCAAGAATCAGCAATGCTTGAAATTTATGTATTAAAAGCCTTGTGTGTTGTTTTAAGGCCTCTCTTCCCTGCCGTGTGGAGAATGACGCGATTCCTTGACAGAAGCCGTTTATTCAAACGCGTCTCCCAGGCAGGTTGGCCCTCCCTGGAGAGTCTTGGCACGGTCCATTTTCCTTGCCCCCCAAAAAAAAAAAAAACCCTGGCACCAGCATTATCTCCCTCTGCATTTTCCAGCCTTACTTGATCCCAAAACCCCTCCCAAAAATAAGTCAATGATTGCAAACAGGAAATTGGAGATGCTTTCTAATGCTATTGTTTCCCTATATTATTCAACTAAAAACCCATCAAGAAAGTGTGCAAACATGAGTCATGCTTAGGTTTCAACAGTGAGGAAGAATCCTCAGCAACTCATGAATTTGTTAAGGGCCAGCCGGTGAGAGAAGATCTATCGGAGTCTGTGGTCAGAGGGAGTTTTGACATCCAGATCAATAAGTCAGTAGCCCTTGTGTTGCCCTCTAATTAGGAAACTAAAAGAATCAGCCATGTGTGGAGTTGAAAAACTCTTCTGGAGGCTGCTGACACACCAGAGCACACCGCTCTGCACAGTCAACAGAAATCACAGAATGACAACTATACGGTTGTACTGTTGTGACATTTAGAACTATTTCTAAAAATGTAAACAATTTTCATCTTCACAATTCTTAGTAGTTTTTTTTTTCTTTTTCATGGGCCAGTTTCAATGATGGAAATGGTTTGGCACACACGCTATAAGAGTGTGGCACTAAAAACAAGTTGTTCTTTTGCAAAATGTTCTTTTTACATTTGTTCTATGGAGCTACTAAGATGTTCTGTGTGATGTTAGCACATTGCTGGGGTTCTCAGTGGTTGCTCGTTATTTGTTAGGATGTTCTGAGTAGTTGCTTGGTTGTTACTCACAGGCTCAAGTCAAAAGAGTCCACCCCCAAGTCTCTATGATATTCTGGTCCCTGGATATTGCTTGGGTTCCTCCTTCAGTATAATAGACTCTAGGCATGAACGCTTCCACATTAGCCTCACTGGCCAACACAACTTCCGGTGTAGCGCAGAAAATGAAATCTTGAGGAAGTGCCCCACTATAGGACAAAGCATTATTAATATTAAAGTTCCTGGATTGCGTTTATAAGAAGTGTTAATTATGTTTTAATATAATATACTAAAATTGTATATTTACTACTGTTCATATATATGATATCCTATACTATAATATAGTGTAACTGATTGTGTTTGACAGTTGAAATTTGAGCAAAGAGTTTGCTATGGAAAAATACTACACCGGAAGCTTGCGTAATACTTCGATTTCAATAGAAAAATCTAAGCAGTAGATATGTATAGAGCCCATGTTTATTTCCCATTTTATCACAAGCCAAAAATCGTTAAGTTTGAATTCTTTTAAAAAAGGTAAAAGCCCAGCAGTTTGAGTTCTCATTCATAACTTAATGAGCAACAGTAATACTTTGTCTTAGCAAGGTAACGTTAATATTTTGTCTTTTCATTACAGGCAATCTGGCTCAGGCTGAGCTGATTGGAAAGGAAGCATTAAAGATATTGCCAAAAGATCACACCATCATGTTCTCCCTTGCCAATGTCCTTGGGAAACAGGAAAAGTACAAGGTGTTAATACAAACTTTTTTCCATGTAGTGCTGCTTTTTCTGTGAAAATGTTACTCAAACTATTTCTTTGATACAGAAAGAACTTTATAATAACCAATGTTCCTTTTTCTCTCAGGAGTCGGAAGGATTCTTTCTTAACGCTCTGAAGATCAACCCAAACGTTGCCAGTTGCCATGGTAATCTTGGTAAGTCTCCCAGAATCCCACTGGCACTTCAGTATTGTCACAAAAAAACAGTTGTGCAAGTTTTGACTCCTGCAATGTTACACGATACAGGCATAAATAGGTGTGACTGAATCAATAAACAAAGCGCTGTGGCTATGATTCTTCTCCCATTCACTGGGGACCAATGCTGAGTTACTGTACAGTCCCTTGATTTAAGTGACGGGTCTTTTTTTGTGCTCTTGCAGCTGTTCTTTATCACCGTTGGGGAAAACTAGACTTAGCAAAGCGGCACTATGAACTGTCTCTTCGACTGGATCCCAGCGCTCCAGGGACCAAGGAAAACTACAACATGCTAAAACGCAAACTAGAACAGCGGCAAAGGACTGTTGGATAACGCCATTTTTGATAACTGCATGCCACAGAAGTCTTTTTACGGTCTCTACATAACTAAATAAATTAATTAATCTTATTTTTGTACTTTTGTCTTTTTTGAACATGTACAGATGCTGTATAAACAGTGCTTCGATTCTGGCCACATTATAGTCTTTTAAGGTCAAGGCTGTTGTTTGGGCTCAAATGAGTTTGTCATGTGTAACTGTAGTCTCAAGACATATGGAACATATCCACTATCTTGACTTTCATCTTTGACCTCATGTTATGTCAGCTGCGCCTCTATTTATTAGTCTGTTACACTTTGTAATTGCAAAATATGTTACTCTTGGCCATCCACCAAGAATGTACCCCACTGTGGACATCGCAACAAATTGCACTTTAAAATGTCGAGTTATCTTGAGTCACACAAACCATAGGCCAATGGTTTTTGTTAGCACGTCTGTTTACACGCCTTCCACAATATCTAACATACATGTCAAGAGGACCAGATCGTGGCCTTTCGTTCTTCTGAGTCCTCTGTAGTTAATGTAGGAAAGGTGTTTTGCGAGTCTGTGTTCTGATGTGCCGGGGCCGTAAGGTCACTCCAAGTAGGAAGCCGGCAGTCATGACAGCAAAGAAAACAGTGAAGCTCAGAATGGAGGCTTCAAAGGAGGTGGAACGCAGTCCCTAGGGGCATCTCACACATGCTGGTTACTCTTGAAAGTAAGTGGGCTGAGCGATGGCTGACCTCGAGACACAACTTCGGTCAACAAGTCTCCGTCTTAGTTTAAAAGGCACTGTGCTTCTATTTTTTCACCTGCTTCCTCCAGCCAACGGGACACTTTTGAAGAACCGGGATCGCAAAGACGGTGCTGCTAAGATGACGGTTGTTCTAATGATACCATCCATAGATCTGAAATATCAGCCTGCAGTTGTAATATACAGTAGATAAAGGTATTACTAGAATCGCTTTTTTGAATACAGTGTTAAATATTCATCAACATTTTTTTCACAGACGACAAAGAGACGGTAACAAACTAAAACTCTTTCTTGAATGACAAAAACTGACATAAATCTATTGACATTTTTGTCAACGAATAAAAACGAGACGAAAATGTTAGGGAGGGACAATTTGGGAAGAGATTCATTTCAGAACGAATCTGCTGCGTGGTTCGGAGGTTAGATGCGTACATATGAACCGCAGGGACATAAGCTACACTTGCTGCACGTCGAATAAAATAAAAAAAAATGTCAATATGTGGGAGTAAGAGAAGAGCAGACATGGATAAATTGCCTGTATGATGTGTCATCGAGGGACTACCACGACAGAACAAAGAAAGAAAAATGCTGGCGAACTATAGCGGAAGCGCTTCAGCAATGTTTACACTCTTGTTTTCGGAAGTCAGTCGCTAGTTATGCCTTCTCGATGACATCACGCGCATCGTTAAAGACGGCACGCGATGAATGGCCGGGAAGCAACGTGTAGTCTGACACATTTATTGTCCACGACACCACAAGATTTTAGGAGTCAAAATCGTGAAATCTGACACAGTGACTATCGTGACCGACAAAAATATTGTGTAGTCTGAACCCGGCATA
>NW_015558680.1:546833-558024 GCF_001515605.1 Sinocyclocheilus anshuiensis | reverse complement strand
TTAATCAAGCAACAACAGAAAGACAGAAAATCACGCACTGCTCTTGACTGAAAAACTTTAGTCGCCCTAAAGATTAATCTAAATTTAAATAAATATGTCTGCTTGAAAGAATTAAGAATATAAACAAGTTGCTATAAAGAATGCATAATTAGCCTATATAACCAATGGTATTTCATTTAAAAAAGACCATGTTCTTGTTCTTTATGAGAAGTGGTTTTATTTAATTTTAACATAAATGCATGTTGTGTGTCACCACAGTTAAATCGGTGTCTATCATGATAAAACCTCAATATCAAACCTATATAATGAGTGTGGAAATTTTAGAGAAATGCTTAATAAATGCACTGTAACTAAACCCATTAGATTTTAGTCAACTAAAACTAGACTAAAACTAAAAACAATTCAGATGACTAAAATATGACTAAAACTAAATGGCATTTTAGTCAAAAGACTGACTAAAACTAAATCAAAATTTGCTGTCTAAATGAACACTGTTTGAATAACAATAACAAAAAATACTTTGGATTATTGTGTAACCACTGTCTGCCTGTATTTTCATTCTATTCCTACTTCTACTTCCCTTCACACTGCTGAAATTGAACCAACATGGGTGGACTGGTGTCTTTCCATCTTTGCTTGAATTTCACACATGATGTACCAGCAATATTTTTATAGTGTTACATAGAAGGCTTACTGTGTCCACTTCTGTTTTTGCACATTATTGAGTTTAAAAGTGTGTGGAATCCATTGGACCTCCGCATAGCCTCTGAGAAAGTGTACAGTTGTACTACAATTAATGGATAGGAGGTCAAATGGTTCTAGAACAATACAAGCAAGTTAAAAACTACAACAAAAACCCTGAACTATATGTGAAAACCGTATGGAAAATGCATTTGAACATTGTTGGAGCATGGAGGTTAGATAAAGGATGAACAAAAAACAGGTTCCTGGGACAACGAAACCTGGACAGTACCGATTAGATTAAACGTACGGTATTATGTCAAATGTACTTATATAATTGACATGCTGGAGTCAGTTGATAAATAGTGCTGGGAACATCTACCCATCAAGTTTTCCTTTAATGTAATCAAGACAGCATCAATAGCATTTTTATTAAAATGTAAATTTGAATTTGCTAAATATGTTAGTCTTGATTAGAGCTTAAAATACTTGATTCTTATTGGTCAATCACAGCATAACTAAATATTTTGGTACAGTACAATGACCTACCCAGGCAACAATTTCTTACAATGCACTAGTTTCATGTCTCTTGTAACATTCTGCACCTTTAGAAATCATTCTAATTTGCTCAATATCATTTAGTATTGTTATTAATGTTGAAAATTGTTGATATTTTTGTGGAAACATGATACATTTTTATTTTAAACAATTTTATCAGAATTTATTTGAAATAATTTTGTAACAATTTTAATTTCTTTACTGTCACTTTTGATCAAATTAATGTGTCCTTGAAATAATAATGATATAAGAACTATGCATTTCTTTAAAAGATATCATACTGACCCTAAAATTTTGAACAATAGTTTATTTGGTAAGTTGCAATGTATTAAGCTATATTATAGAGTTTTGATTGATGTTCTAATTAATAGTCCGTGACAGAAGCACAAAATTAACCCAGCCTTTAAATTTGTAAGTATCCTCCATTTTTGTGTATCAGATGTAAGTTTCAGATAAAAGCTCTAGAGCAGAACAGTAGATTCAATTTGATCTAGCAATGAACTTATGAAGCATGCTAAATTTAACTCACAAGCATGCGAGTATGTTGCTATAGGACTATCACAGCATGGCAGTTAATTCATTCATTCATTCCCATTTCTGATGTCATCTAACCATTATAAACCAATTTCTGTTGCAACCCCCCTCTCTAGTTCAGACCACTAACGCTTCGCCGTTTCCACACCAGCAGTTCTATATAGGAATTGTCTGTGGTTCTTTGAATCCAAGAGCCGGTGGAATTTATCTATTTATCTCTTTTTTTTTTCTTAACAGTCAGTGACCTGAGGTTTATTTAAGCTTCAGCACTTTGGCTAGATCATACACTTGACACGTGCCGCTTTGTGAACGTTATTAGCTGCTTGGTCTAACAGTATGTTTAGATGAACAAGCCCTGAATCACATTTTACAGCCCAGAGCTCCTCTGACAGACTGCTAATCAATCTGACAGGATGTTGTCAATGTTGCTCTTCTAAAATGCCCCCTGGCCCACCCTGCAGTCCTTTAAACAAAACTAATGGGTTGTGATGTCGGCTCTCCGACTTCCAGTCTAATTGATGTACATTTTGCAGATCTTCCCAGAACAGTAGCCGCCATCCGGCATGGTACATCCGCTCCTCTGACACCGGGTCAGGATTCACGCACACGTGTGATTATTGGGATGGCACTCATTAGGGAGCATCTTGCCTGACATTGTCGTCGCCCCGCTCTGAGGAGCACTCCGCGAATTACTACGATACACTCCACGGCATTTTCAAAAAGGACTGATTGTCACACGCGATACCGCCACCACCAGTCCCCATGTCCACCTCTGCCCTACTGTGATTAATTGTTCGCGATGGGCAAGTAGAGGCCATTGATGCCAGCTGCTGGTCTGGGTTTGCTGAATTAATATCATGGACATTTTCTGCCAACCCTGCCCTGTCATTCACAAGTCCTTGAGACATGAAACAAGTTTAGACGTATATGTGGGTGTATTTTTTGTATTTCATCTTTATCTTTGATTAAATTATTTATTTGATTTTAAAACCCATTCAAATTTAAAAGCAAAAAATCTGTTTAAAAAATGCCAAGTTCTTAGAAATGTACTCTTTGTATTCTTGTACAGTAGGTTTCATTCTTGAAGGGAAAAAAATCTATTTAAAAGTGATGTGTAACCATCTAGTAAAGTAATAAAACATTTTATTTTAAATTATATGAATATAATATTTCCCTTTGAATACATGTATATATCATTATGCTTTGAATACATGTGACTGTACATATCTCAATATTTTCAAAAAACATTTACATTTACATTTTTTATATATTTTATATATTATATAATCCCCCAACAATATCACAATGAACTATAATATAGAAATTAAAAACATTCTCATTATGGACAAGTTATACTCCAGTCACTATAAATGAATTGCATTTTTACGTATTTCTGAACAAATTAATAGATAGGTCCAAAAAAAAAAAGTGTCACCTTCTTGATGTAGTAGATAACTTACTGTATGTAGCCCGGTTGTTTAAAATAAAGAAAGTGCTCTTTTCCTCAGGGAGACAATTTTTTAGAGAATCATTTTTTAAGGGAGCCCTCTTAGCTGTTTTGCACAACCAAATGAGATGCTCTGGATCTTACTGAAAAACAAGGTGCACTGAGATGGAAATTTATTAACTGGCACCAGTTAATGTGTGCATTATTCATTTCTGGTAAGCATGAAAAATTATTTAAAGAGGTTTGAAATTGCAGCTGCAAAGGCTGACTGCACCGAGCCAAACTTCTCATTCATTTGATCCTTTAGAGGTGCAGAGGGGTGTGAGCTGCTCTCTGGACAGGGTTTACAGTAACAGCTGTGCTCCTCTCACAAGGGGGCGGCCACTCGGTCGGGCGGTGGGCCGGTCCGAACAGATGGAAAAATACATCCGAGCCCTCTCACTGTTATTAAAAACACAATATCCTCTGCTTTTTAGGGTTTAAGGCAGGTGGGGGTGAATAGGGCGGGACGGTATCGAATGAAATGGCTGTTGGGTAATTTCTTATTATCTGGTTTTCCCGAAATTAGGGAAGAAAAGAATGGAGACTTGGTATATGTCTCATGTCAATCGCGAGGGGCTTCTTGCGTTCTCTGTTTCTGTGTGTTTTTCTCACTCAGCACCACCCCTCTTTAGCTTAGCGAGGGCAGCGAGGAGGAAACGGTGCCAGTGGCATATGGCTTGCCACTGCGCTAAACATCCATACTACAGACAGGTCCATCAGTCACAGCTCTGGCCGTGTGAGAGGCGAGTATGTGTGCCTGATAGATGGTGTTTAGAGCTTACCTGCTGTTACGACATCACCACTGAAACACTGGGCTTCCCCCAAAAGCCCACGCCGACACTGGAAACCGCAAAGCGTGAAATACCACGTCTGGAAGTTCCTACCGAGTCGGCCGAGTAACAACAAATAATAGATAAGCTATTTAAACCCTCAGTTAGGGACACTGGGTCAGAGCCGCGCACATGCCAATTAATGTGTAACATCTGCCATACAGGGAATGTATATGAGAAGCCTCGGTGCGAATCTGGTAATTTAAGGCCAAATGTTTCCATTGCAAGAGTGGGCACCAAATTGGTTAGAAGATTGGGTCAAATTGGACCATTCTTCTCAAAGCCTTTTCCTATTTCTATGAGGAAAGGTTTGTCTTTGTTCCTTCTTGGGCCCGGTGTTTTTCTGCCAAATTTAACAGAAGGCTCTGAGGGTAAAGGGGGTCCACCCCACCATTACCTTCTGCTGCTGAGCAACTACCCAGCAAAGACAATCGCTCAGAACCCTACTGCAAAGTGAAAATCCTTTAATTAGACCTTTATTTGTTCCATTTAACATTCTTCGTCAGAGTTGCTGGATTATAAAAAAAAAAAAAAGTAATCAGACTTTCAAGCTTCAAGCAGAATTCATTATCTATATAATATAATCTAGATCTATATAAATGAAACTATTCTGGGTTTGTATAAAAAAGCCCAAAAAAAAAAAAAAAATCTTATCAGGCTACAGATAATAAATAAAGGTCAACAAAATATGTAATACATTCTACTGAACCAGTCTGCAGCTCCAGAATCTCTTCCATACAAATCTGCAGCTGTAGAACTGACCTCTGGGGGCAGTGCTGTCCAAGAAACCACTTACAAAATCTCTTCTGTGAGGTAAAACAGGCAAAACCTTTCTCTCAAAAAAACTCTTCTGTGAAATAAGATGGCTTGTTACTTATTAAAACAAGCAAACAAACAAATATCTACAAAAATATAAAAATGAAACATTTCTGTAATGCTTTCTGACATTTCTAAAATAAAAATACCAGTTTAAATGAAAAGAACCGATTAGGCAAGTACAAGTATTATTTACAATATTTTTCACCATCTAAAAGAAAGTCACAGTTCGATCACCCAAACACACACACAAAACATAAAAATAAAAATAAAAATTAGACGATACAGTTTAACATGTATGTGACGTAAAATAATACTAATAATATCTAAATCTTGTATTCTGTACAAAATCCTAAACAAACTACACTGACTGAAAACGTTCACGTGCATATCGAAAAGGAAGGGTACAAGGGGAGGAAGTGTTATATAATTAACACTATCTAAATAAATAAACCGTCAAACTGGAGCCAAGGAGGCCCTGTTTTCTGTGTTAATGCACTATTGGATTTCCAAACATTTAAATGGGTCTAATTAATGTCTCACTCACTGTGTTCTTATTACTAAAAAGGCTAATTATGCAGATGGATAACATCAGAGCAGGAGCATTTACCTGTAAAATCAGAAAGCCATTTACTAAATGAGCATTCTTTCCATCTGTTGGTAGAATATTATAATTCTGTGCCTCTGCATGTTTGAAGATATAACATGAAATGATGTTTCTGAAATGAGCTAAGTATTCCAATTTGACTCCATAATGTCAGATAGTATAATATACTCGGGGTAAAATTAGCTGACATTGCCTTGCATCCAATACTGAATTAAAAAAAATGTAAATATTAAATATTAGCAAACACAAAAGTATACATATTTCATGTATTTCATGCATACACTTCCCCATAAATATATTTCTTCCTTTACAAAAATAAAATAAAATTAAAGCCTACCATTTCAACAGTTTTAATTGCTTTGCTTTATTTGCTTAAATGTGCTCAGTCATTTGTTCCTCATAACCCTGTGAAAGTGTTACATGTTTATTTCTCTGTTCACTTCACTGGCTAATCTCTTCATTAATAAGTCATGATTGCAGACATTAGATAACCACAACAGATTCCCCTCCGACTGAATGCTAAGCATTGCTAGCCAAGTGCTTAACTACTTCATATTTGCCCCTGTTCCACCCGGTGGAATCCATAGATTGTAAATGAGGTCTGATGATATACTCCACACTGCCTGGGCCCCTGCGTCAGGGCAGGGAGAGGCCATGGGGCACATTATTCTCTTGACTTTCCGTGCAGCCTTTGTTTTTTTTTATTTTTTCTCAACAAAGCGATCAAGTGGCATATCGCACATGACAGGATGTAAAATACATTAATTTGCATGAATTTAGAGACTGCTTTGACTTTGCTTTATGTGTGTGACTGACCGACGACTCCATAAAATTCACTTTATCAGCGGGGGTTCTGAGACCTCGCTAAATACTACGGCAATACTCCTGTCAACAGCCTGTCAATCATCAGAGGGCAAATGAGGTTGATAGGAGCTGCAGTCATATAGAAACAGAAAGGCATTTTAATAACAACGATTAGAACTAAACTACTATAAGTTAAACGTTTAGAGTGTGCATAAAAATTCTACATATAATGTTTATTTAGATATAAAAGAGTTAATGATAGGTGTATGGTCTTTAGGTGGTTAATAATAGGGATAAGTCACAGAACAAATAAATTACTCAATTTTTCCCAAAAGAAAAGAAAAAAAAAAGTTACCAGAATTAACGTCTGTTTTACAATACAAGAACGGATCAGTGTCACTCCTCCTCACTTGTCTTGGTTTCACAGTCAATTAAATTATTAACAACAGAGCGCAAACACAAAGGTCCACAGAAAAGGAAGGAATAAACATAGCAATCAAATCGAGGCTTTATAAAAGACTTCGAGGGGCCTGAAAACACTTCAGTGCGACAGCTGATTTTTCTGCTTAAAAAGCATATCTGATGAGATGCAGCATTCATGGAACAATAATTCAGCCCACATGCACATGCTGCTGTTGCCTACTAAATACAAGGGATTTTGTCAGACAATATAGATTCAAATCTAAAGCTTCTTCATGTAATGTTATGTATATATATAATATAATATAATAAACAGGGTGTTTTTCTCTGCTGAGCACAATTCCTAAAATTTCACACTCTGCTATTTAGTTGTTCAGTAAAAATGAAGAGTGTGGAGAAATGACCGGAAGATGTTATGGTTTCCTGAACCTATGTAAATAATATTTAATTTTTAATGTATAATTTACCCTGCACTTTAGGGGTCTTTAAATAGCTTAGAGTATTGAATTGCAAAGTCCCTATGTATATAAAATTGTCGAATGCAAACAATTTAATAATAAAAATGGTAAAAAAAATATTTAAAATATAAAAAAAATGTTGGGCTTTTTTTTCGTTTTATTTTAGCATATCTTTATTTTATTCCAATTTTACTGGCCATGCTGATTTCATTAGAACAAATCAAAAATTTTATTTTAATCAAACAATCTCATATCCCAGAAAACTTACATAAAATTAGGCTGAACAAGAATGTGCAATATTTAAAGTAACAAAAATCTTGACTATAATTGGTATTCATTATTTTATTAAAATTTGATTAGATTATGTAAATAATTTTATTAATTTAGGACTTTATCACATTTTAAATTATTTTATTTGAATTATTTTCTAAATTCAAATGGATCTCTTGAAAAACAGAGGATTATCTGAAGAGTTTCATTGTGATCTTGAATGACAGACAATTTTTATTTGTTTCAGTGGCTCTGGGGACTGAATTTGGGGGCTCGCTGAAGACTTCAAAGAAAAGGTTAAGCTTTTCAGAATACTTTCTGTATGTTTTTAACCATTTTCAGTACAATATGCAATATCTACAACTAGAGAAAAAATTATTCACAAATAAAAAAAAAAAAAAAATCTGTGTCAAATGGGGACAAAAATCTAGCTGTAAAAAACATAAGCCATCAGTTCTGTGTAATTATGTACACAGTACTCTACTAATGGGTAACAACTATGAAAACAATGGCAATGTTCACATACTGAAATGTGAAAAGAAGAAAAAGGAGGCCTCGCTTTACCCCAGCCTGGATAGGAGGATAACATATTTTTGAGGCTCAAAGGTGCTCTGCTCGCCTGGCAGCCCAGTCAGATACGAGCGAGCAGGGCCAGAGGGGCTGTGTTCTCCCTGCGTCTCCCAGCCCGACGGACACCACCGCCACAGTGCTCAGCACAGGATGCCAGCACTGTCTTCTGGCACTTCCCGGGGCCTGTGCCGACTCAGCGTGGTCACACACTTACTCAGCAACCACACCTTTACAGCAGACTCACTCACACAGAAAACACTCACACACGCATCCACAGCAGCACACGCTCCAAGATCCTGGCCTGCTCCTCTCGTCACCGGCTGACGGCTGCACTCCAGCGCGAGCGATGCTAATTAAAGTCCACCCACAGCATGATTTACCGAGCACTGAGGTACCAAATGGAGCTACACAGCGAAATATTACTGCCTCTGAATCTCCTTCCTCTGTTTGGCTCTCTTAAAATCATTATTTCAAGACAAATACTCACCTCACTTTGTCAAAACATTAATTACAGCACAGGTCAGGTGAGGAAATGACAGAAACATCATTTGCAGGTCTGGTGAAGTTTTGCGGAGAATCCAGAAGATGGCAACCTATCTCTGATGCACACGTCTGATAGACGTATTTAGGTATTTATCAAAGAATCAGTCATTGTTTTCTAAGTTTTATGGTGATACTGGTGGGTGATGCTCAGGTAAGCATTGCTAATAATGCAACCTCATAAAATAATTTCTTTGATCGACTTCTTTCAGAAGGCTCACAGGTACGACTAGCTGACAGGTGGAGTGCACTGAAATCTTCCTTCATACATGTTCAAATGTTAAAATAGCCTTAGGATTTACTTCATAATATCAAAATAAAGACTGCCTAGTGCTAGTATTATTAAAAAGTGAATGCTAAAGCAGTTTATTCATAATAAAGATTCCTCTGCCTCTGTAAAACCACTGCAATTCACTGTCACTTAAAGAAGAGTTACAGATTTATCATGGTAAACAACTTAATATTTGATACCAACAGAGATCTGCCTGCTCATGCTTAGCTTATTCCATGAGTGGCGTGAACATGCAATCATAACGCATTGGCCGTCTAGGGAATTGAGAGATTACTGGCCAGATAAAAGCCGCTTGTTGACGTGAACTTGAACCAGATTGAAAGAATCGAATAGGAGACCTCCACCGGTCACTGGTTACTTCTCCAATAAACCGTTTCCAAGTCAAACTCTCCAGCTGTAATTGTTAGAAGAGAGTGCAAGTGTGTGTAATTATGCTAGATTGGACCATTTATGGTACCTATGTTCACGTATAACTAACATTCGCTTTCAAAAATAGGCATAATAACGTATTTACTGTGCAGTTTGACAAAAGGAATGCTCTCTTTATTTGTCGCCCTCAGAGGAAAAGGCACCGAGCATTGAGGCAAGAGAAGGACAGTAACTTTGCTCTACACTGTTGAATAGCCACTTGTGATCGCAGGCCGAGTGAAACGCAACACCATGAGACTTGACCAAATTAGAATGAAGCTTTACTCTGCTGGACTCTCTCTGCATCAAGACACTCTGGATTAAAAGCACGCTGGAGACGCAGCCTGCCAGGGACGGAGCGCTAGCTGGAAAGCAGCGCTCATTAAAATACACTCAAGGAGGACGAGATTGAGTGGAAAACGAAAGAATGAGGAATAGATGGTACTGTTTAAAAAAAAAGTCCTCAAGACTAGCTCAGACCACCACAAATTCCAGGGCTTTTTCAGCTGGTGAACTAGAATAGACAAAATATTAAATAAAATGTAAAAATATACAGTCTGTCCCGTTTTTCATACTTCTGTACTACTCACTAATTTCTTTACACCAAGTAGTATGAGCATTATGTTCACACAAAATTACTATGAGGTCAAATGTGGTGGAAACTTGCAATATTTCTCTACATTGTGCACAAGAGGAAGCCCATGAGTGTGGTTTGGAACAAAAAAAGAAAATTGTTGAGATGGCAAACTTCTGAATGTTCTGTGGAGAGAAAGCCACTGCAAAAATGAATTTATAAATACATATTAAAAAAAAAATTAATCTTTGTTGTCTCATTTTTCAGGCAAAATTGATACTTTTACTTTGAAAAGCAACACGTATAAGAAGATGTGTATTATAGTATATATCTTATAATATATAATTAAATAATATATATATACTTAGGGTCTACTTACAAACAGTAACAAATAGTTGTCAGTAGTCAAGAAAACAAGTCTTCAGGATTTTCCCTCGAAAAATGGCAAAAAGTTTTAAAATTAAAATCCTTTGAAAATGCTTACTCTAGATTACTAAGTATATAACTAAGTATATACTGTATGTATAGTACATAAAGTAGTATATATTAAGTATATTAACCATGTTTGTTTTATTTTTATTTATTTTTTGTTTTTCAGATGATACTAGTTTATCGTGTAAAACCTCACCAAATTCTTTGTTCTTTGGCAGAACATGACTTTAAATCAAGAGTGGCAGACCACTGTTTAGAGACAAGGGATGCCAACTAATAGTGTCTGGGATCAAAGACCTGATCAAAACATGACATTGTATGTCAGATCCAACAGAGCCGATCACGTGAGTTTAGAAAAATGTATGGAACTTCCAGTTGATCAGCTATTCTGAGATGAAATGTTCTCATCAAAGCTGGAACACCTAATGGGAGAATCACAGTCTCTGTAAAAACAGTACCGTTTTCTCCGGGGCATCCGTACACATTTGTGTCCGCAGCTGAGAGCGAGTGTCCCGGCCCAGTCCCTAGTTTCATGTGGGGCTTTGACTCGTGCTACCACCCTCCCTAGTGTCACTTTTGATGCTCGTGGTAGGATCCATCATGTGGTTGGCAGGCTGGCTGATAAACAGGCCGGTCCCATGGGAGCGTGTGTGTATGTGTGTGTAGGCTCTCCAACAGCTGGGTGGAGGAGCTGAAGAGTGGTGGAGCTTGCAGATGTGAATCTGGAAGCGACAGAAGGTATCGGCGTACACATGTTTGTTTTTCCACCTCTCCTGGAGGAAAAAGGAGGCCCTTGATCTAGTGCTGAGCAAAACAGTTAGCTTTTGTTTCAAGAGATGAAAACCAGTGTCGCTGTGAGGAGGGGCCAGAAAATGAAAGAAAGAAGAGAAAGGGGGGGGGGGGGGGGG
>NW_015558680.1:524541-546805 GCF_001515605.1 Sinocyclocheilus anshuiensis | reverse complement strand
TTTGAAGTCCGGAAACTGAACGAGGAGACTGGGTGGTCACTCGCAGCCTGTCGTGACCCTTGACCTGGTGTACACATAATCAAGAGACTCCCTCTAAAACACTGTTACACAACCAACAGTTATCATGAAAGATCACATGCATCAAAAGTGTCTCTCACCTTGTCCATTAATTTCTGTCTTTTTGCCTAGTTTCTCTATCCTTATCTGTCTGTAACTACTGGACTTGGTGACTTCTAAGCAGGAGACGGCTATATAAGTTTTCCAGGGTGTACCGGAGACCCCTGCAGTCCATGCTGTACAGGGGGCCTGCTAGAGTGAGAGACAGAAAGACTGAATCTAGCCTATATTATATAGAGAGAGGGAGAGACTATATAATATTGTTCATTTTTAATTCATGTTCATTCTTTAAAAAGTGTATACAACTTTAAATGTTAAATTGTATTTGTTAAAAAGAATACAAGTTAAAAATGTAAGAAACAAATCCATCATTAAGGGTGCTTTTTGTTTGTTTGGTTTTGTTTTACTTCAAACCATTGCTTCCAGCTAAAATACAATTCCTCTATCCATAACATTGCTTTCTCCAGTGAAAACATTGTCTCGTCTGAATCAGGAGAGAAATGTGCACAGATCAATCACTGTTTACAAGCAAAACTAGTCCAAAACCTTCTAAACAAATATGTCAGTGGATTTTGATGTGAGAGGACAACAGGGAAGGGACTTTTTGTTTAGACTCTCATTCTGACGGCACCCATTCACTGCAGATAATCTATTGGTAAGCAATTGATGTAATGCTAAATTTATCCAAATCTGTTCTTATGAAGGAACAAAACTCATCTACATCTTGGATGGCCTGAGGGTGAGTACATTTTCAGCAAATGTTCATTTTTGGGTGAACTATTCCTTTAAATTGGATAGCTCACCCAACATCATTTAATCATCCTCATGTTGTTCCTGCACCTTCATGACTTTTGGTCTTCTGTGAAACATAAAGTAAGATTTTGAAAAATTGCATGAACACAAACACACTGTAAAAAATGACCGTGAATTTAACGGTAAAAGACTGTAAGGTTGTGTGTTACACCTAATGTTGTTAAATGAATGTTATTGCATTATTTCAGTTTCATGTGTGTTACCATGATGGTGTTTAGCGTTTGTGTGAATGACACTGTGCACCTTCTATATATGTTATTATTTAAAAGCTGCTTGTGATAGGCTTTGGTTCATCATGTGACTTTCTCATCACCACCTGCATTTGGTGGTTATCAGTGTATTACAAAGGTACAAAACAGATTTCAGTACTTCAATAGGTTGGTATATTAACATTATATCAGTTAATGAAATTGCGGTATTTAACTGTAAATTTAACTTAAAACCGTAAAACCTAAAACGTTGCTACCGTATTTTTTACGGTAAAATTCCGGCAACCACAGCTGCCGGTTTTTTACCATCAATTTTACGGAATTTTTTTTACAGTGCAGTTGAAAATATGCTTTTGTGTTCTGCAGTCAGAATGAAGTCATACGGGTTTGGAACGACATGAGGGTGAGAAAGATCTCTGCCCTTACAAAATGGTACAGTGCTTGGAAATTTAGCATGGTACTGAAATAAAACCATGTTATTTTTAATTGGCTTGTTTTGATTGGTGGAGCTGTTTTAATTTGTTAACTTTGGCACATACACCCTAATAACCTTCAAATATATATCGTCTGATTATACATGCCCACGAGTGCTTTTGTTCAAAGCGCTGTGTGTGTGTGTGTGTGTGTGTGTGTGTGTGTGTGTGCTAGTGGTGGCAGCCTGTTAGTATTCTGCCTTGACGACTCCATCAGCCCAGTCTCAAGGTAGCTGTCAATCAGAATGCATCATTTAATTCAACAGCACTCCAAGGACTTTTCCTCCTGCAATGCCCATGACAGCACAACTATGGCTCTATTCACTGATGTGCACAGTTGTATTTGCAATGTTCTAATAATTAGAGCGAGTGAGAGAGAAGATGCGGAGAGGTGAAGGAAAAAAACCAGCAACAAGTCTCAGTACGCACACTGAAGATGGTTCATTTTTGAGAGCGAAACTGGAAGTGAGGGGATTCTGTGGCACGGCGCTAAATACCAGTGACAACGCTGTATTCATGCTCTTTGGAGAGACAACTCACTCTAATTAGATTAATGGTGTTGTGGCATACAAAGTGGGCCCACTTCACATTAGTTAACGTACGAATGAAGACAAACACTTATTTCAAATCCAGGCAGAGAAAAGCAGTGGCCAGGGTAGTTAGCATAGCCCTTTATGGTGCAATGAGATGTTAATTGTCTGCCATTACCTCTAAACTGCTTGCTTGCTGTATTAATCACAGTGCTAATTGATGCAGAGATAGAAACGTAGCCACGGGCGAGAACGTGGAGGAGAGAGAGTTGTAGATGATAGATAAAGGATTTATCGTGTGAACCATATGGAGATGACATGGCTTTGAATACTCCTAAACATGCCTAGTAGCACTACTTTCCTCAAGTTCTATTCTGTGGTGAGGGATTTTTATTAATTTTTTACTAACACTTTTTAATTTAAGAGAAAGACACTTCAAAAGGGTGGTGAAGCATGAATACCAGATGCAATGTGTGTGTGTGTCCATATGTACTCAACACAGTGATGAACAACAGAGGCATGAAAGAAACAAAGGGTCTTTCTAATCTTATATTAGAAATAACCTTTGTTTTATAAATAATAAAATGCACAGAAATAGCTATTAAATGTCACGTAGTGAGTAAAATTATTCTAAACAGAATTTGTTTCTGTTTCTTACATAAATGTGCGTTTGTTTTTTATGACTACACTTAATATTTGTCACACCACAGGGAAATTTAAGTAAACTGCAAAAAGTTAAAAAGTAATTGAAACCATGCCATCCACGGAGAAAGAGGCATGACTTAAAAATAAATAAATATTCAAGATTATTTTAGGTAAAAAAGTATAGAATGTGTCAAACAATCACTCATGTCCGTAAAAATGAAAAGTCTATCATCACCACCATAATGTCACTCTAAACTTCTATGACATAGTAAAATGCGTAGTTATCATTATATCAGTTTTCTTATTCTCAATTAATATTGTGAAATAATATTACATTTTAAAACAACTGTTTTCTATTTTAAAATGTTTAAATGTTTTACATTTATTTCTGTGATGTGCAGCCATCATTTCAGTATTTAGTGTTGCATGAAACTTTAGAAATCATTCTAATGTTCTGATTTGGTGCTCATAAAACTTTCTTTATAATTATCGATGTTGAAAACAGCTTAGTTTTGCGGAAACTGTGACACGTTATTTTCAAGATTGTTTGACTAATAGAACGTTCGTTTAAAAGCACAGCATTTTTTTATTTGAATCTTGTGTAATATCATACATACCTTTACTGTCACTTTTGATCAATTTAATGCATCCTTTCTGAATAAAAGTATTAATATCTTTAAAAGAAATCTCACTCACCCAAATGACTGTATATACATAGTCTTATATATACATTTTCATAATGTGCATGATGCGCCTGTGTGTAATGGTCAAAGTTAAACAAAAGTAAGTTCAATGCACACAAGGCTTACAACCCCATTACTGTAGCAATCAGGGTAAGTCATGTACCACTTCACAGACCAAACACATGGAACAGAAGAGAGGAGGCAACAAAAAAAAAACAGAGGGAGAAGATTGCTTTGTCATATGGAAGGGAGGAACAGTGAAAACAGATGAAAGGACCTGAAGGAAGACCGTGCACACTTCAGGGGGCACCAGTGGCCACCTGTGTGAGGGATGTGGGGTCCAGTACCTCATGACTCCCTCCCTGCAGTCACCAAAACCTCACTGAAGGTACGATTCACAGCCTTACATTTATGCTTGGATGAAGGCATATTCATATTCACACACACACATTCACGCATGTTAATGTGTTTACTGGGCTTTGGACTTGAAACAATTCCACAAAGTTCACTCAGTCAGTGCTCTTGAATTTCTTTGTATGACTAAATATTCTCAAACAGGCCACCTAAATGCATTGCTGCTTCACCAATTATAAATGCATACTGGTGTGTCAAAATCAATTTTGAAGCACCTAAAAGAGTCATGCCTAATCCTAGGCACAAGAACTAGAGTGTGCTCATGAGGTCATGTTTTTAGAGCAACCCGATCCAGCTAAGCTGAGACTAACTACCTCAAACACACACAAAGCTTTACACTTTGTATGTCTTTACACATACGCCATATCTACAGTAACAGCCAGAGCCAGTCAACGTAGTAAAACAACTATCTTATCCTATCTTACTATTATTATTAAAAAAATAGACACTGAAACATGAAAATGAATGAGTTTAAAATCTCTCCAGAAACCAGGACATGTTGTTTCTCAAACAGTTTGTCCACAGTGTGGCTGTTTAATTACGCAGGTGTCTGGAGTTCCCTGGACTTGTCTTTAATATGTCTTTTTGTCCCTGTCAAATCACCCTGAATTCACTGCTGTTGATGATAATAATAGTGTTGGGTATCCATTGATTTGCCGCGGCCCCTTATTGTGAGCTAATGCCAGAAGACACTCATCTCTCCCTTTAATTAGGCCTTGGACCAGTCTGTTTTTTGATGTAGTTACTCTGTGGATACAGACAGCCAATGCCTTTGTTAGCACCCTTGGCTTTGGCCTTTGAAAAGATAGGTTCTGACAACTTATTTGCAAAGGAGACTAAAGGAAATGAAATGTCTTACAAAAAGGATCTGAAAGGCATTTTTAAGCACTTTTGCTCATTATCAACTTTGTAAAGTCATAGAAAACAACTTCTCTCTTTGGTTAATCTCCAGGTGAGGACATATGAAGATGCTACTTAACACTGATTCTGGAAACTGTAGCAAAACAGGCACAATGGTTGTAAAAGAATGCGGCAAAAAAGAAATTATACACAAATTACAAAACTAAAAAAGCAAACACACACAAAAAGGAAGGCAAAGCCATCTAGAAAACAGAAAAAAAGCGTGTAGCCAGCACACAGTGTCTTCACGAGTTCCCAGTCATTTTTTTTTTCTTATCCACGGGAGTCTAATTACCTAAGCACTGCTGCCCGCTTTCAATCAGAGTTAGCGAAAATGACATACTCCTTTGTTCCTTTCTCATATCACACATGATGCACTGTCATTCTTCTCACCACTGAGCCTAGAGTAGTATCTTTCCCAGGCTGCCATCTGTCCCTGGCGTGGCCGACTTATGTGGGAGACCATAATTCTCCTCCGTAATGGTGGCTGCACATATTTCATGCTTGTTCCTGGCTTTCTTTATGCCAACTATTAGCAGCTTTGAGGACTTTGGGTCAGCTTAATAATCATTTAAAGGTTTGTTAGGCACTGACCCTGCAAAATGGCCCCCCAAATTGAAAAGTTATTCACCATGTCCTTCATCGAGTGTATCTTCACAGCACTTTTGTTCTCAAAAAATAACTTTTCATCAGGGACGCTTCATTTTTTAAGGATGCTCTTAGATTTGGGATGCTTGAAAATAGTCTTAACATGTTAGGCAGTGGTCAAGCTGTAACTGCATTATTACATTTAATTTGGACACAATAGTCGCTAATTCTAATTCTTTTGATTTATAATTTTGCCTTGTAAAAACATCTAGTCTCTATGTATCAGTGACTGTCATTAGTGTTTGGCGGAAAAATTGTAAAAAATATATATAGAAATAAGTGCTCACAGAAGTTAAAAAAATATTAGTTTGCATTTTTTTTACTTATTTTAAACAAATTTATTAATTGAACTTAAAATGTCAGTTTGCCTTGAAATCATAATTTTATTTTATATTGGTTATCTCAAACTGCTGAAAAAAATAACATGAATACTGTCAAAAAATTGCAAGACACACATTAAAAGTGCTATTATTTGGCACATGAAACAAATAGGAAACAAACAGATGATTACAATGGAGAAACACATCCTGACATCACAATATAACACAATGCAAGTTACTAATGCATGCTGGGAAAAGGGGTGAATAAGACTGAACTATTAAAACATTTTTTCAGTTTGGTTCTATTTGAACTCAAGAAGCACCGAACCAACAAGTGCCTGCTGTGCTTGTTGTCACAACTTTAGTACTGCATAAGAAAAAAAGCTGCATCAAGTTGCATTACTTGTGTTCCTGGAAGCTGTAAGCTGCAAAAACTAAGTAAACCATAAAACTACAATAATCAAAAAAAACTCTGTTATTATTTATAAAAAAAAGTTATTATTTAGCTTTATTCACTTTTTCACTCAACAATACACAAAATGCACGATCAATAGATTGAATGGAAAGCCTACCAGGGGGTGGCAGCCTGATACATGTGAATCATAGATGGCTCTGTTTGTGTCTGCATGACTGGGTGAAAGTCATGGTCTTATCATAACTCATATTTAATGCAAGGAAGGGTGAGAGTTCAGACCTTGTCCTCATTACATGGACCTCATGACCTTTAGCATGTTGCCCATCACTCTTGGACATTGCATCATCCTCCCCAGCTGTCCGGCTGTTGTATATATAGCTGGTGCGGACACCCTTCATACAATTCAGGAGAAGACTAGGAAGTTCCATCATAAAATCAATCAGGGAAAGCACACTGGGGACCGTAAATCACAGATTTTTGAGGAGCATTTGAAGGTCTGGGAAGTGCATATTTCCCCATTATACTTCACAGGAAGCCCCACATTCTCCTGCTGAACCCAGGTCACATGGGGTCACAACCTTGGGAAGGCTATTGCACATATATAACTATGGCAACCACAGCATAAGAAACACAACAGCGTCCCCCATCCACACCCTCCAATACATAGGTTAAGTCAAAAGAACTGTTTAGATGCACAATGTGGACTTAAGGCTGATTTATACTTCTGCGTCGAACCTACGCCGTAGCTTACGCATAGACGCACACCCATACACCGTAGCCTGACGTGCACCTCTCCAAAAATCTAACAGCGCGTCAATTCTACGCAGATCGCAAGCGCTGTGATTGGTCTGCACGAACCCCTCCCTCCATATGTACTTCAGTTTTGTGTTTGTTTATGTGGACTTTAATATATTTTAATGTTACACCTTCTTATATTAAATAAAACAAAGCAAAGAACAAGTGTCTTATCATTTATTATACTACATAGCATTATACATCAGTAGTTGTCCGCAACAAACAATGTTGATCTGCCGTGGTAAAAGTCCTTGTGCAGATTGAAAGAATGCCATCATCTCCTGTTCCGTTGTTGTCTCCTTTTTGTAGTTTTAAATAATGATTTAATGATTTGATATTTATTTGCCGCCGTCACGGCTATAATGCTTCTCCGACGAGCCGCTTCTTCTTCGGCTTTTGCCGTGGTACTGCGGGTTACACCAGCAAAATGCCCGTGGACACTGCTGACTAGCGGTTTGCATGTGTACTGCACGTTGACGTGGACAACGACGCAGAAGTATAAATGAAAATTGACGCATAGCCTACGGCGTAAAGGCTACAGCGTAGGTCCGACGCAGAAGTATAAATCAGCCTTAAGTCAGCTGTAAAAAAAAAGAAAAAAAAAAGAAAATGATAAGATAATGTCTCTCATATCTGATTTTATAGGCAACTACACCAGTCATAAAATTGTTGGAGTGCTATAAAACACTGAAATAAAGTATAGATTAAAGTGCTACCTTCTTAAAATATTAATATTAGTAACATTTTTGCATGATAAAATGCCCTTAAGAACTAGCTCTACGATAAAGAACAGGCAGTTAGATCAGCCATTTGTTTTCTTAAATCAATGTCTTAAATGAAAATAATAATAAAAAAAAAATCACAATACGAAATCTAATGTAATCTAATTTAGTATAACCTAAGGAAACTAACTTTACAACAGCAACATTTCCTGAATTAACATTAGCTGAATAATGATGCTATTGCTTTCTGTAGAGCTGCTTATAGCTGAATTGAACTGGTTTTGTAATTGATGAACTTTGACACAGTGAACTGAACTGAAACAACACTGAACTAAATTAACTAAATTGAATAACAACACTATTATCTTCAGTAGAGCTGTTTTACATCATAATTGATTGATTTTACAACATTACCACTGTTATTTTGGTGTTTATTAATGTGAAGCTGCTTTGACACAATCTGTCCAAATCACACTTGACTGTAAGTGTTCAGCTTTAATTAGTCTCATAAATTCAGGAGGGCAGCAAGGATCCCAAAACTATGACAGGGCAGACTAACAGGTAAGCTGCTGTAAGGCTGTACAAGTGACAAAACAAAAGCAACAGTAGGGTTGACAGGACTCACGGTCTCATTTGATATCCAACATGAGTCATCTCACATCACTGACTCCAGCCAGCTCCTGTATTCCTACTATATGGCAGCTGGGCATGGTGCCACTGTTATAACAGGTAAACATATCATAACACTGGCCTCAAAAAACAAGGCTTTTTGGCTTTTCTATTTGATATTTGTGAACATGATCAGCAGGCTGATTAGAATGAAGGTGGTGGAAAACACGAGTGCAGGTCAAGCTGGCAGTGCTGTAATTTCATTGCCTGCTATTTAGAAGACATTTTTAACAAAAGTGAAATGTGTACTAATGGCAGGGACAGTGTCCCTATAGAACAAGCTAGTGTTGCGTGCCTTGCTCGAGGGCGCAATGATGATATGGTTCACAAGGTACCTCTCAGTTCATGGGTCACCCACACCCTGGCCTAAATCAACAATCTTTGATTTAGCAGCACAGAGGCTCAGATACGGTGTGTGGACAAACCTAGAGACAAAAGAATGAATAATGTGAAATATTACAGTTTAAAACATCTTTTTTTTAATACATTATACAATGTTATTTGTTCCTGTCATGACAAAGCTGATATTTTAGCAGCCATTACTCCAGTATTCAGTGTCACATGATCATTTCAGATTAGAAATCATTGTTGTATGATAATTAGGTGCTCAAGAAACATTTTTAATTATCAATGCTGAAAACAGTTGTGCTTCTTAATATTTTTGTCAAAACCAAGATACATTTTTTTCTGGATTTTTTTTTTTTTTGATGAGTAGAAAATTCAAAAGAACTTATTTTAAACATTTTTTAAACATTATACATTTATTAACTAATGCCTCATTGCTAAATAAAAGCATTAATTAAAAAAAATCTTAGTGACTTCAAACCTTTGAACAGTGTACACATATATATTGTACAGTTAACCAATCATATACACACATATGTTTGCGTTTCTTGTAACAGTAACTGGTTTTATGTCAGCCTACCAATGATTGTTAGCATGACTCAAACAGAGAAAAATATAGTCAACATCCACAAAATAATTTCACCCTTTTTCTTTCTCTTTTAATTTTTCAATATATGTATCCAAAGGCATGGTATCAAAAGTTGCTTTTTTAATACTTCTGTTCCAGTTTGACAGGCTAACACCCATGGAGGCCATGCCAAATGTGCCTAGAAATAACACCGGGCCTCCCTACTGTCTCTGAGATTGCCCACCTAGGAGCCTGGCACACACCATGGCGCACGCAAAAACCCTGGTGGATTATACTCATGTAACATATTGCATAATGCAATGCAGACTTCAAGCTTTCCCCTTCTTTCTGCCCTCATTGTCCCATTCGGCTGCCGACAGGCAGGCGCAAATAATTGCTCTGGCTGCTTCTGGGCCCCACCTCACCCATTCCAGACGGGAATATCTGAAACACGAGTCATTAATAACAATGACACAAAGCGTTACTACATAAACACTTAGCGATTAGCGGGCACTGCACGCCACGCACCTCCACCACTCTCCTGTTCCCCTGTAATCAGAGCAGTGAGGTAATGAATGTGGAAGACAACCCCTCTGCTGGGCGGAAAGGGAGATAAAGTTGAAAGTGATTAAGAAAAGGCGGGAAGTGAAGAGGAGGTGGTTGGAGACACTGCTATGGGGTCCTGACAAAAGGTGCAGGTGTAGCAGTACATTCTGGACAGGAGCTGGTCTGACAGGTGACCACAAAACTACCGAACAAGCAGGTAATTACTCGACCAAGGTAATTTACTGGATTAAGTACCACTTTTGCCGCCCTGACGGTGTGACTGTGTGCAATTATGCACAGAGGTCTAACAATGGAACATGTGTGCCATTCATGAGGTGGGCTGAGCCGACCGGCCCGAGACCACCAAAGACACACATGTACCACGTCAACTGTGGACACAAAGAATGACAGAGACAAATGAATGCTCAAAATGAAAGGTAAGTGTTGACTGTGACTTCAAACATTACTTTACGCTGGCATAAGCAAGCAGAAGTGTGTTATTTGATGCCTATAATTACGCCAATTTCAAAATAAGAACATTTTATAGGAAAGCTGCATCTTTAACTTGCTGAAGATGACTGGCAACTCCGACAGCTACACTAGCTGATGCAAATGCAGTCTATTTTTTTTAAATATCACATCATTTTAACCTGAGATGAGACATAGTGAGCATTCATATGTATCTGTCTTGCTTTGTTTCATGTAAAGATCTTATCATTTATAAGACACATTATTAGGCCTCCTCTGTGACAAATAGACAAACTTGAACGATCATTTACATATCCTCTTTTCAAGTTTCAGTCTGACAATTTATTGAAAATACAGGCGATTCCAGATCCTATTTATTTATAAGACCCCCTGTCTTTCATCCCTCAGCCCCCTATAAATCTGAGGTTAAGTGAAAAGTGAAAGTGACGTGACATGTGGCCAAGTATGGTGACCCATACTTGGAATTAGTGCTCTGCATTTAACCTATCCAAAGTGCACACACACAGCAGTGAACACACACACACCGTGAACACACACCCGGAGCAGTGGGCAGCCATTTTTTGCTGCGGCGCCCGGGGAGCAGTTGGGGGTTCGGTGCCTTGCTCAAGGGCACCTCAGTCGTGGTATTGAAGGTGGGAGAGAGCGCTGTACATTCACTCCCCCCACCTACAATCCCTGCCGGTACGAGACTCGAACCCGCAACCTTTGGGTTACAAATCCGACTCTCTAACCATTAGGCCACGACTTCCCCACGACTTAACAGCTGTCTTAAAAGCACTCTTTAAAGAAGATTATATGATGTTTACTGGAAAAAGCTATCAGAGCTTCCAATCTGGCCCAAATCTTTAATTCACTGTATGTAATGTATATGCTCAAACAAACACACACATTCATGTAAAGCTGCATCTGTTGCTGCATGTGCATGTGCTCTTCAAATACTACTTTTCTCACCGTCCATTTTTTAATATCTATCAGGATACAATCAAGATCTTTTCTTTAAAACCCACATTAATTTCTGTTTGATGTCAATGATTCAAATAATACATTTAAAATCATACCCACCAGCACAGCAAGCGCAAATGATAAAAGCTCGTGTGAAATAACGCACCTCCCTGCTCATACAATCATTTCAGCAATAATGTAATATTGAGGAATAAAAGGCCCTAATAAATGAGTTGGAGTTGTCCGCTTCCTGACGCAGTCTCTACCCTGTGCGTGAAGACATCATTATGCTGAGACAAATGAGTGTGTGTATGTGTACGCGGGTGCGTGCGGATGTGTGCACACGAGCGTGTTTGTGTGGATGGGAGTCTTAAGAGCTCACTCAGAATTCACATCCATCTAGACGAGCGGCGGGCTGATAATAAACGCCCCTCAGCCTGATGATGGCTTAATTAGCAGTGTAAAGAAAGTGTTTAATCTCTGACCCGTTTCATGTTCTCGCCACTCTCTTTCTCCAGGAGTGTGTGTGTGCGCGTGTAAAAGACACTGCTGCGTCCCACTCGTAGAGAGACCCCTGACGTCTGCCAGGGGCCTGTAGGGTGCAATTAGAAACCACTAAATGAAGTTGACTATACGGTTTCATTTTTCGCTTTCTCTTTCTCCACCCCCTCCTCCTCTTCAGTCTGCATAATTAACATGGAAAACTATGCATTGTGCCAGAGACAAAAGTCTAGAATCTCAAAACAGTTACTGCTGATAAGGAAAAAATTGTTTTATTTCCATGTTCACATATTAATACTACATTATCGTCATTTCATGTACTACATTTAGGGGTATAACTGTCAGCACCTTCAAAAGGTACTAATGTGAACCGGTAAAGGGATAGTTCAACCAAATATGTCAATTCTATCATCATTTACTCTCTCATGTTATTCCAAACATGTATGTCTGTCTTACTTCTATAGGACCATAAAATAAGATACTTTAAAGAAAGCTGGTGTCCAACCCACACTGAAATCCCATTAAATTTCATTTAATTTCTTTCATTGTACAGACAAAAAACAACCAGGTGTGGAACAATGTGAGGGTGAGTTAATGATCACAGAATTTGGCTGAATGTCATTTAAGTACTAATATGAACCCTTCAGGGGTAGATAGGATAAAAAGGTGTAGCTTTTAAGGGTATTGGCCCAGAAACCCCAGCTGTTGTACCCATAAAGGTGCTATTTTACACACTTGCATGCCTTTAAATAACACTCAATTTAATTCTAAGTGAAACTGTTGTGACGTAATTTTGAACAAAATTGAGAAAAGCGTGCAACAGATATTAACATATTCATCTAAATGCCACTCCCAGCAGTATGGGTGGTGTCAAGATGTTTGCTAACAGTATACCACTGCTCAGGTATTTCAAACTTCTTTTTACCCCTAAGCGAAGAAAGAAAAATAACTTCGCCATGAGTATATCGGGGTCTTCAGTTGTCCAGTTCAAGAGTGATATATGACACAGTGCTAACAAACCAGCCAGCCCCATTAACAGTCGTCAGGAGGCTCCAAGGACCGCTAAATCCCTGCGTCTCAGCTACACAAACAAAGTCAATCCACCTGAGACCGCAGGGGACAGGATGCCGGGCTACTTATAGCAACCTGAGAGCCGCAAACAAGAATGGCAGGAAAGCTGCTCGAGACCAGACACTTTGAAGTGCCCTACCGCTAAACTAGTCCGATCGGACAGGCCAGCATCTTTGAAGGCAGGTTATCCTCAACAGCCGCATGTCCTGTTGTGAACGAATTGTTTCCCCTTTCAATTTATCTTTATTTTTTTGTTGAAACTGACACTTGGCAATTGTTCTACTGGGTGAGGCCGGGTTCTGCTAAATGTGAGGCTCTACCGGTGACTGTGCAGTGTTTTCTAGTAGTGAGTCAGGTGCCGGGTCTGAAGTAGCGAATCAGTGCAGGTGACACTGCTGTGACACTCCAAAGGAATCTCCTGTGGGGTGACCTCCCACTAACTGGCCATTTCCTCTATCCACTGTGTCGTGACCTTTTCTGCATCGGCCAAGTGAAGCCATTAGTCATGGGAGTGAGGTCATTCTACAGGAACACCATGCATCACGCTGTATATTATGGAGTCTATGAGATGTCAGCATTAATCTTTCTAATTTCTGTGGTTTTAATGATGGCCTTTGACTCCGACAAACTCAGTTCATAAAAACGTACAGAAACTTTCTCTGTAGGATATGATGTGAAAGAGTTTCAGAGTTTTGTGCATCAAATGCGATTACAAACTTTGGGAGCATGGGAAACATGTGACAGGGCTAAAGCGGTTTTCCAGTAAATGCAAAAGTGTGGGTGTATAAAGTGGCAAAGGAAGACATGCTCTGGTTGTTGAGAGCACAACGTGACCCCTTATGTACACAATCAAAAGCATTTTTTTTTAAATTTTTTTTTTTATAATTCACGTTTATAGTGTACACTTAGTAGAAGCGGCACATAATAACACACACAAACATGTTCTCTGACGTAGGGCTGGACGATATGGCCAAAATTTATATCATGATATATTTCCTTCAGTTGTCCAGTTCAAGAGTGATATATGACACAGTGCTAACAAACCAGCCAGCCCCATTAACAGTCGTCAGGAGGCTCCAAGGACCGCTAAATCCCTGCGTCTCAGCTACACAAACAAAGTCAATCCACCTGAGACCGCAGGGGACAGGATGCCGGGCTACTTATAGCAACCTGAGAGCCGCAAACAAGAATGGCAGGAAAGCTGCTCGAGACCAGACACTTTGAAGTGCCCTACCGCTAAACTAGTCCGATCGGACAGGCCAGCATCTTTGAAGGCAGGTTATCCTCAACAGCCGCATGTCCTGTTGTGAACGAATTGTTTCCCCTTTCAATTTATCTTTATTTTTTTGTTGAAACTGACACTTGGCAATTGTTCTACTGGGTGAGGCCGGGTTCTGCTAAATGTGAGGCTCTACCGGTGACTGTGCAGTGTTTTCTAGTAGTGAGTCAGGTGCCGGGTCTGAAGTAGCGAATCAGTGCAGGTGACACTGCTGTGACACTCCAAAGGAATCTCCTGTGGGGTGACCTCCCACTAACTGGCCATTTCCTCTATCCACTGTGTCGTGACCTTTTCTGCATCGGCCAAGTGAAGCCATTAGTCATGGGAGTGAGGTCATTCTACAGGAACACCATGCATCACGCTGTATATTATGGAGTCTATGAGATGTCAGCATTAATCTTTCTAATTTCTGTGGTTTTAATGATGGCCTTTGACTCCGACAAACTCAGTTCATAAAAACGTACAGAAACTTTCTCTGTAGGATATGATGTGAAAGAGTTTCAGAGTTTTGTGCATCAAATGCGATTACAAACTTTGGGAGCATGGGAAACATGTGACAGGGCTAAAGCGGTTTTCCAGTAAATGCAAAAGTGTGGGTGTATAAAGTGGCAAAGGAAGACATGCTCTGGTTGTTGAGAGCACAACGTGACCCCTTATGTACACAATCAAAAGCATTTTTTTTTAAATTTTTTTTTTTATAATTCACGTTTATAGTGTACACTTAGTAGAAGCGGCACATAATAACACACACAAACATGTTCTCTGACGTAGGGCTGGACGATATGGCCAAAATTTATATCATGATATATTTCTTAATTTCGGTCGATACGATATAATTCCGATATCAATACGAACACTATTTATCTGAAATAGAAATCTTTTGTAACATTATAAACACCTTTATCATCACTTTTGATCAATTTTAAGCATCCTTGCTAAATAAAAGTATACATTTCTATAATTTCTTTCCCCAAAAAATTATAAAAATTATAGGCTACTGAATGGAATAGTGTATAATGTTACAAAAGCTTTTAATTTCAGATAAATGCTGATCTTTGGATCTTTCTATTCATCAAACTGATGAATTCATCCTGAAAAAATTTACTCAACTGTTTTAAATATTGATAATCAGCAAATCAGCATAGAATGATTTCTGAAGGATCATGTGACACTGAAGACTGGAGTAATGATGCTGAAAATTTAGCTAATCATAGGAATAAATTACATTTTAAAATCTATTCAAATAGAAAGCAATTTTAAATAGCACAAATATTTCAAAATTTGACTGTTTTAGCTGTACTTTGCATCAAATAAATGCAGCCTTGGTGAGCAGAAGATCATTCTTAAAAAAAAAACATTAAAAATCTTACTGTTCAAAACTTTTGACTGGTAGTGTAGGCTGATTATTCTTATAGATTGAAACAAATGTGCTTCAGCCAGAAAAAAAGGGTACGAAAAGTGCTCCGAGTCGCTGCAGACAACAAAAAAAATCCAACAACAGCAAAAACTGGAAATGTTGCTGGAGACAGGCTTATTATTGAAAATGCAAACTGATTCTCTGCCAGCAGGAGGCGCTTTTAGAGTGATAAAACTAGCGGTTTCCCTGGTAACGGCTGTAATCACAGCAGCTCCGCTCATGAATGCTACTTTATCAGATAAAAATGAAAATGTCATCCAAACTTTTCTGAAGAGAGTCGGTTCCCTTCAGAGATACATTCATACAAAACACCCGCACCGCGTTTTGATTTTGAAACGTGCAGTGCTCATGTTTATTCAACGAAGTCAAACGGCACAAATAAATCAATGTATGGGAAACTGGTAATGTATATCGAAATATCGGAAATGTGTTTAAAAAATCATATCACCGTTATTGAAAAAAATTATATCGTGATACATATTGATATTGAATTATTGTACAGCCATACTCTGACAGTGATAAGATTAGCAAAGCATCAACTGTGTAATGTAAGAGCAAGGAACAGGAAGTTCACAGATAATCCTCGAATCTGAACATTCATTGAACACTTTTGATACAGTATGCCTACTGCTAATTTCGACTTAACCGAAACACAGTACTAAAAAGTTCAGAAAGCACACTGAGTTGGATGTGGTGCTAATAAATGTTTTGTCACTGATAACACTAGCAGGTTGTGTGATTACCAATATGAAATACCCCCCCTAGATTTTACATACAATCAAGACTGGTGCTTTTTTCAGTCTCTGGATTTGCCCAGGAAGGATGTGTGCAGTTTCTCTCCTGTGTACCCTATTACCCACTTGAAATCTGATATAAATCATATTTGTTTTATTTAGGGGTGCTCCGATTGATCGGCTACCGATCACTATCGGCCGATAATCACGTTGGGATGATCGATCGGCGGTCTATAAAAGGCCGATCTATTTCTTCATTAAATAACTTATAAAGTAATTTGAAAACCTTGTGTGAGACGTAATTTCACAAACAGACACAGGAATTGTCACTTGCACTATCGAGGCAGTGTCACATCGTCACTAAAGTTTATAAATTGCATTACATTTTAATTCTTGCCAGTGTTTAACCATTCAGACCTCGCACGCTCTCCTGGAGACCCTGCGCTCATGCACACTCACAGCGCACACACATAATGCCAGGTTCACATTACTCCGTTTGCAGTGCGTATGTGGTGCGTATTTTTTCCTCGTTCATGTTAACGGATTAATAAAGCGTGCACACTGCAGACGGTTACGGTCCGGCAGTGCGTTCCAGGAGCGGTGCGTCTGCAGCAGTGCAGAGATCGTTTCCAGACCAAGTCTATTTTTGCTGCGCTGCAAGCCCTGAATTAAAGTAACAGCGCATTGTTTGCAGTAAATAAGAACATGGATTGACACGAAAATGTAGTAATTACACCATAAATGCATATTATTAATGTCTACTATGTTTCACAATCAACACATATGGCTTTTTGGCTAGGTTTAAAGGAAAACAGCACTTTTAGATCAACAAGGCAATAACAGATGGCACTCGTGGAGGTAGGAAAAGGTAGGAAAGTTCTTTATGAACCGCAGGATGGCTTGTAATAAAGATTTCAATGCAAAAGGAAAGGCAGTAGAGATGACTATTTCTGTCAATGGTAAGTTTGTGATAATGTAAGGAAAGCAGTTTAAATGTTTTGACACTTGCTTGAGCAACTTAATATATAAATCTAGAAGTAAATGCAAAAGTAAAAAGCATTGAATAATGTGTTGTTTATATTTATTGTGTTTAAACATGTCTGTGAAAGATTGTATTACTGTACTGCGTAAAACAAAAAGAATTGCAATGCTGAAAAAGCATTTTCAGTGACAATGTTTAAATTTGAAATCAAAATAATGGATAAATGTTGTGTTTGTGGTAAACAGCCACGGATCAGTAGTGGACTCCTGTGTGAAAGCTGCTTCCCCTCTCACAAGAGTCACCTAAGAGGGGAATTCCCCCCATTTTCAAAAATGAAATTCAGGCCCTGAATAAATGTCTAAAAATCCTGATTGGAGTATCACTATAAATAGTTATAGATGATAATGAGAATGCTATAAAAAGATCGGTATCAGTGATCGGTATCGGCAGATACTGCTTTCTGTGATCGTTGATCGGCCTCAAAAACCCTGATCGGAGCACCCCTAGTTTTATTACCACAGCCAATGAAATCAAGGCTCAAAGCATCATTGTGATTAATGAAAGCAACACCCTTTTTCTGTGGGTGAAGAGAGGGCATCCTCATCCAACTGGCCCATCCTAACTTTCCTTTTCCAAATAAACACAGCAATGTCAACCGTCGAAGCACATTTAGTTTTGACCTGAGGGCCGAAAGATATTCTTAGCTCACTGATCACGCTCCAAGCGCTCTTTTGCCAGGGCGGGGGACGAGTGCGGAGCTGCACATTGGCCTACCCCAAACAGGAAATTCCACAGCTCTCCCTAGCCTCTGAACACAATACCACTCAAAACACACAAGATGAAGGCAAAGAGCGGGAGCAGGCCAGAAAGTTGTTCTGTCTCTGTAGATATCCCTCTTTCAACCTCTAATCATCCTTCTCAAATTGGGGATGAATATGCATTATGGAACTGAGACAGTATATATATATACTTTAAAAAACTTGTGTGCGCGCTTTCTTCTCCTCTTATCATCGTTTCAGAAACACTGTAAAATTTACCAATGATTCATTGGCCAACTTCTGACAGGTTTTGTGTTTTTTCATTTACATATAATTACACTTTAATAGGAGAGTGACAAGTGCAGGGACTGTTAAGTGGCAGACAGCACACAGGCTGTATGGGACCCCCTAAGATACAAGATGACAAGACGCAGCACTGGCTCCATCTCCTGCTAATTAAATGAATCAATTAAGAGACTATTGTTGCAACTGTGTAACTGATGTTCTATAGTGGCAATAACAGTCCCACTGGGAGCCCCTTCACTGCATTAAAACACTGTCCTCTACAACGCCATTTGATATCATTAGAAACACTTATTTGCGTCTCGCTGTTATGGCAGGAGAAGCTGCGAATTATGGAAATGTGGGTTGACCGCGACAGGGCCCAGTGTGAGACGGGGTAGGGTCGCTCCCTAGCCTCTGAACACAATACCACTCAAAACACACAAGATGAAGGCAAAGAGCGGGAGCAGGCAAGAAAGTTGCTCTGTCTCTGTAGATATCCCTCTTTCAACCTCTAATCATCCTTCTCAAATTGGGGATGAATATGCATTATGGAACTGAGACAGGAAAAGAAAGTCAAAACACACAGAAACAAAGTGTAAAGAACAATCGAGCTTTGACACAGGTCGTGGAGATTCGTTTTAGCAGGCTGAGTCAGCAGGAAAGGGCCGCAGAAAGCGTTTCGCCTCTGGGTTGACCGCCAATAAGAGCATTTGATGGGATTTGAGAAAATGATAATCCCCGTCCATGACTATAACCTTTCTCTTTCAATGCACTGTTGAGAGGGGACGGACTCACCTTTAAAAGTTAACATTTACAAATACAGTACACTTCCTGCTGTAAGTGCCGGCAAATCAGTCCAATCAATTAATTAATCTGAGAAGCCTGTGCCGGGGATGACAGTAGTCTCACAACAGGATACACGGCTGAATAGGATTAATGGGTCGCTGTTCCTCATCGTTTGGTTCAACTCGTATGCATCCAGTCAAATTAATATGAATTTGGCTGTCCATTAACCAGCCTCATGATGCTCGCAAACCCTCTATCCGTGTATTGACCTAAATGCACAGCGTGTTACAGCACTGTGAAAGGAAAATGGGCGGCCAAGCCAAATGAACAGAGAAGCCTACGTATTCTCCACTTTTATCAAAGAGTTACTGCTGTGCTCAAGTCAATAGAAAAAGCCCCAAGACTTTTTGCACAGGGTCTACCACACTTTTAGGCAGCGATCGAATGTAATACATACACTTACTTGTGTCTTCTGAATGGAGCATTTCAGCAGGCCAGAATTCCCCACCACCCCCTTTCTGATCTTCCTCAATTTTAGCACATCCTCCATTTTTCCTGGAATTAACTGATAACACGTCCATAGACTGCGAGCAGTCAATCAATACTTGTCATTCACAATGTCACAAATAAGTTAAATCTGGTGACAACCCGCAAAAAAGATCTAGGTAAAAAAATGCTGCTTGTCTGAATGACGGAACTTGTGTGAAGAGGGTCTCCTTCATTAGATACAAAATTATTAATGTAATGTTAGCTTCTTACTCTGCAGGTGCCAGTGTCAGGTGACGAGTGTGATCGCATCCAGGGAATAAGGAAGAAACACCTTTATCCCCATACAAATTATGGCCACACACACACCCTCACACAAATTAACTCTGCAAAGCCAGAAAACAGACATGCAAGTGCACACACTTTAACACCAAATGTTCTTCAAGATCATCAAAAAGGTGCCTAAATATATTTTTGCATATTTATCAAAGAGTTTCAGATTTTCATACAAAATGTTGAGACATGGAGAACCAGAGTAAGCAAAATGTATACATATATATATTTATTTTATTTTCCACATCCCTGTGAAGAAATTTTGTCAGCCTGTACAGCAATTCTGCAAAAAAGAGTGGGCCAAAATTCCTCCACAGCGACGTGAAAGACTTATCTCCAATTATAGGAAGCGGTTGATTACTATTATTGCTACTAAAGGGCAAAAGACATTAAGGGGGCTATAACTTTTTCCACACAGGGCCAATTATCATTTAAACATTAAATTTTAAGAGGGTTAATGGCCACAGAGCATTTGTGAAACGAGTAGGCGCCGTCTTTCACCCAGACAGACTTAAAAGAACTCAAAAATCTGTTAGCCACCTGCTTTGCTATGGCAGAGTCAAAAGCATTAGTAAAATATGACAGGTCTAAAGTCTGAGTTTATTGTGCGTCGCCTTTCATGGCATTGTTATGCTTGAGAAAGACAGGAGGGACTTCTGCACCACTCGTGGAGTTGAAGTCCTCCTCCAAAGGCTCATGTCAGGTATAGTGTTGAGATGTTTCCAGGGGGATTAATATATATATATATATATATTTAATATATATATATATATTGCAACTGTGTAACTGATGTTCTATAGTGGCAATAACAGTCCCACTGGGAGCCCCTTCACTGCATTAAAACACTGTCCTCTACAACTCCATTTGATATCATTAGAAACACTTATTTGCGTCTCGCTGTCATGGCAGGGGAAGCTTCAAATTATGGAAATGTGGGTTGACCGCGACAGGGCCTAGTGTGAGATGGGAAAGGCTCACTTCCTGGACTCCGAGGAGGACCTACAATCCTTAACTCGGAAGTTCCTCAAAGTTCCCTGATGAAAACAGATCCCGCCATCAGTGCATCTGTCGATTAGTCACTAGGTAAAGGTCACTCATTTGCATACCCTTCCCGCTATGCGACTCTGCTTTAAGCGGATCAATTATCATATTAAATTTACCCTCCTCAGTTAAACTGATTAAGTTCCAAATTGTTTCCGATGGCCGTCATTAATCCTTAACATAGGCTAAGTGGTTTTGCCACAAATTTGATTGGGCTTGTGTATCAAGGGCCAATTAATGGCATAATAGTTCTGAACCCTCTTTAATTTCCAGTGTCAGGATGCGGTATGAACATACACAACACAATCCAATTGCCATTTAGTTAATGTACAATTTCAAACTCTCAGGATGATAATTGGGGTCTGAAGCAATGGCAGATGTGTGAGGTGACATTCATTCACACAAAATGAGGGACAATTTTCTTGAGAAAAACTTGGAACGCTGCAAAAAGAGAGAGAGAGCAGCAAAGTCATTCAACCTAGATGGCATTTTACGGTAATTCACTGCAAAACGAAATCCTTTATGAATGTGATTTCAGTTTCAAACAAAGGTTTATTTTTGCAATTATTTTGTTCTTCCACCATACAGAAGTAAAATTTCATCACTTCATACCCACAATCCACAAACATCATTTTAGCAAAAGAGGTCAAGGACATACTCGACTGACACTAGCATGCAGACTCATACCGAGCCCTGCAAAATGTGCGGATTGGTGTCTGTCGAAAAGCCTTTGAAAGCCTAAACTGTTTATCTAAATTGTTGAAGCCTGGCAGGACATGAGTGGGCCTCTCTGTCATGGCGTCTGGCCTGGCTGAACTCAGGTAGCCAACGGCAACATTGTAACACTGTCTCAGATCAGTGGATGACTGGAGACTGTTGTCACAGTCTTGAGGAGTGAAACCTGACTACGGGAGTCAGATCGCTACACAAACACCGCAGGGCTGCTGACCACAGCAACTGGCCTGAAAATAAAAAGTAGCCATTTAGCACACACTTATACCCAAAGAGATTTACAGTACTTATCATAGGAATAAACCCCAGTACCAACCTCGCTCAGTTCAGTGAATAACTGGAGACTCCGTGGATGTAAATATCTGAGATATATAAATAAATTTACTATTTATGAAATTGATATACTATTATTTTTTTATTATATATATATATATATATATATATATATATTTTTTATATATATTTTTTTTACATTTGACCTTATTTGTATATTTGTATAGTTGTATTTTATACTTAATCTGTATATCTGTATTTATGTTCTACTGTTAGTGTTATCTGTATGCACCAAGGGTCTGAGAGTAACGCAATTTCAATTCTCTGTGTGTATGTGCTGTAC
>NW_015558680.1:505074-524531 GCF_001515605.1 Sinocyclocheilus anshuiensis | reverse complement strand
ATACTCTCTCTCTCTCTCTCTCTCTCTCTCTCTCTCTCTCTCTATATATATATATATATATATATAATTTTTATAATTATTATTTTCAGTAATAGATCACTTAATATTTAAGTAATATTTTTTTAATATTACTATTTTTAATTGATTTTAATTGATTGAGACTCTATATATCTCAAAATGAATATCCATTTTTATACTGTAAAATATATGTGTATGTATATATGTGTATGTATACATATATACAGATCTCACAACTATGTGAATATAAAACTGTGTATAATACTGTATATAAAATATAAAGTAAAGCTGTAGCTATAAATGGAAAATTTGCAGAAAACCTAAATATATAAAGATGATATACCTGTATATAGTTACATCCTAGAATATATTCTTAAAATCTGATTGTACATTTATGTACACACACATGCACTCTATACAGAGGAGCTTTACAATTTTTAATGTCAGTGCACTGACGAGAAGATTTAGTAATAATCTAAGTTTTTTTTTTAATCTTTCTTCTGCACAAAATATCTATTGTTCATCTTTTTCATACTGTGCCCACACAAACACAAATCACTTGCTCTTTGCACCTTATGAATTCTAATTATGTTGCTCTGCTGCATCTATGGGATTTGATCCCCAGCTGTGTAGCTTGGCTTTGGATATTACCCAACATCCTTCACGAAGGCGCTCAGTAGAAGCTCTCTCTCTGTGTCTCTCTACCTCTCTCTATCTGTGCTTCCTGTGCATTCTAGTGCCCACTTGTCAGATGGCGAGGCTAACCTCTGTTTCTGCACCTGCCAACTTATGCCATCCAGTGTCAGAGAATCAAATGAACCATTTCGACAGCACTGATGCCCCCATGACAGACAGGCCGAGGAGGCTAGGCGCATCAGCTCAGATGGCTCAATGGCTGACAGCAAGGTCAGGAGAGTTACAGCTCGGCTCAGTCCGGGATGGGCAGCATTTGGCCAAGCTAGCAGCCTCAAAGATGTCTATGATTTACCTGCAGCAGACTGTATTACAATGAAACTTGATATATACTTCAACAGACACAATGCAAAGACCATCCTCATAATGTTTGTACTGCAACAAATCTTTACAATTCTTCAAAATAATTTAAAAAAAATGAAAATTCTGTCCAAATCTGTATGACTTATTTTTTTTTCTGCAGGACACAAGAGAAAATATTTTTAGAAAATGTTTTTTTTTTTTTTCAGAATTTTCATTTTTGAGTGAACATTTTTTTGGGGATAAATCTTACAGCATTGAAAACCCACTGATCCAGGGACCTGACCTCTAAATTCCCTTTTCCTCTTCTTGCCCTAACATTGAAATTTTTCGAGCAGGAGACTGAGAGGGATGTGAGCTGAAAGAGATGGCTTCTGAGTGCACAGTTGCTTATTCCTGCAGTTTTAGTGAAGTTTGCACAAAGCGCCCCATAGCTGCATGGGTGTCAATGCAACGGCTTGTGCAGGAGAGCTTTGGCTCACTGCCCAATCAACGTCTTCCCAATGACCTGATCTTCCCCAAATACAGTGAGATTCCCATCAGCCCCTACTATAGACATGTGTATCTGACACCACCCCATCATCTGCTCGGCTGTGTGACTTTCTCAACAAGCTGTTTGTGATTGGGCTGCAATCTGGAAGGCATGATGTGGTGAAGAAAAATAAAATGTGATGCTTCAGTGTTGATGGATCAATTACCATCTCTACCGTTATTACATACATAATAAAGCAGAAAGGAATCCCACAACACCAGGGTATGCTGTTAAAAAAAAATTAATAATAAAAAAAACTGCAGGATTCAGAAGTGCTACAAATTTGAAGGAGAGTGAAATTTAAAACACTTGGAATTTCAATTTTAAAACTGTTTTTCTGTTTTGGAAACTATATAATTTATAAGGTAAGATTTAAATACATAATACTTTTAAATACTTTGGGGACTGTACTTTTTTTCTTCCAAATATGAGAAACTTCAAAGCATTTTTTTTTGCCAGTCCAATATTATACAGATACCAAAATCAAACAACATTTTTGAATTCTGTTGTGTCCCTTCTTATGTGTGTGATGGTCTATTGGAGTATAGAAATGATTGCACCAACTTATAGTGTTGTAAAAGTCTGCCATTCATAACTACATTGAGAAATTGAATGGAGGTAGCAAACAAGATGCCAAATCAAATTTGAATGTACAAAAAGTAGAATATGGATGAAGGGATGGATGGGTGGAATGGGACATAATCTTCTTAGTATCAAGGAGCCTGTCATTAGAATAGAAATAGGTTAGTGAACACAGTGTGGGCAAAAAAAACAAAAAAATCCAGTCTTTGCTACAGTCCCACATAAACATACAGTTTCTACTAATGCCATTGGAAAATAAAGCTGTCGTAGGTTTGTCTTTCTAAGCCAAAGGGAGACAGCCTCTCTCAAGAGAAGCCTCAAAAGCTTTGAGATGTATTATAGGTTAATTCTTTTCAAAACAATGCCTCTGGGCCAGAGCCCAGTAAGTCAAGCTCAGACTCTCTCAAGACTTTATTGCTGTGACATAAATATTTTAATCCCTTCAGAGTGCCGTGGCTCTGCTGAGGAGGGGATGGGGCAGGCCCCGGGATGAGGCCTCACCACAGAGCACCAGTCGAGCATCAGGTAACTACTGCCATCGCCGCCACTTCTGAAGGACTCTGAAGTGAAAAGAGCAAAAGGGTTCGGCTAGCAAGGGGATGTGGCGGCTTACCTGAATGCATATTTATGAGCTAGTCACGGCAGGGAAAAGAGAACCGACAGAGATGAGGTTTGCGCTTGTTCAATCACCCTTCCCTCTGTTGCCACAGCACCGTCTCACTGCCGTGCCCAGATCACACGCACATTACCACACCTTTTTAACTCATCTGTGTTTTCCTTGTCTCAGCGAGCCCCAAATCAGATGTGGCCCAAAGCAGCCGAGAGACATGACCACATCCAAAAACTGAAAAGGAATATCCAATGTTTATTTATAATTGTGCACTCAAGTGACCGTTCTGGTCATGGCATGTTATCTATTCTCTCTCCAAAATAAATCTCCTCATGTCCAAGCGCTGTGTTATCTATCTGGGAGTCAGGTCTTTGAAGAACAGGCAGGGAGAGAGAGAAGGTCTGGAATGGTTTTAATCTGCCGTGTTCTTCCTATTTTTCTGGACTGTGAAGTCCTGGCACAGAGAGAGGAGGACTGGAAATAGCTTGTGAGTTTCTTTAAAGGATGGCCTGAAGGCTTCATCAGCCTAATCCTGCTGGACTTGCTTAGGACATCCTGCCTTTGACCTCCAGGGGTATATCAGGATAATTTAACAGAGAGCAGTCCTGGTGCAGATCACCCACCATAAGCATTCATCCCACCCTGTCACGAAATGGATAGATATAGTGATGAAAGTTCTGATATCAGTGGTGTTTGGCAATCAGAAACAAATTTACAACATCTTTTAAATTCCAATTAAATTCCTGAATTTAAATTGAATTTACAATGTTGCAGCAAACAGGATGCAGAATTGCAACACAAATTTGAATGCAAGTAAAAAAAAATAGAAAACTAGAAGCTTGCTAGATGTTTTGAACAAAAAAAAAATCAGAACAATAGAAAGAACAGAAAAAATGATAGATAGAATAACACACAGATAGGTAGAATGACACAGACAGACAGATAAAATTGAATTAATTAGTTGGGAAAAACACTACATTTCCCAGAATGCTGAAATTTGTTAAATTTCTTTGAATTGCAATTCCGTAAATTCATGTCATTCCAATTCAGCTTCCTGTAGGGCGTGACCAATTCTATTTAAATTCATACCATCATTCAAGGTTAGTCGAGACATCATTGAGAAGATCCTCAGGCCAACCTGAGGCAGTTGCAGCTGATTTTTTTCTCTTTGTTCAAGGATATTCTCGGTGTACAGTTGGTCAGGTATTGACTGGCCGAAGCGGTGTGGTTACAGGAGGACTATTTTGTTTCCTTCACCCAGTTCTTCAAGGATTTCTTTAATCTCTCTCCGATGGAAGGCAGGTCTTTGATGTGTCAATGTCCCTCCTTAATTTACTCAATATTTGATCTAGGCCTCATGCAGCTAAATCTAGCTGAAGTGCTTTCACATGTCCACTGCTTTACAAACGTCATCACATCTGCATTGATTTGAAGGAGTCAACAACCAAGAGATGCAGCTTTGCATACTACATGACATCACGTGGCCACGGGCTGCAATCTTAGTCATTAGACAGATAAACAGTTATGTAATATTTCCTGGTGGCTGACATATAGTATCCTTGAACGCTCAAGGACAACTGAGACTTCAGTCACAGATATGGCTGAAATTTCACAGCTAAGGTGTAACACACAACCAGATAAATCCAAAGGACTAAGGGAGGATTTGCTATGTTTTCATGCCTCTTGACTAAATAACAAAGGTGAAATATTAACCAACCATTGCAAGAGAACATGTTAAGACTTCTGGCAGTTTTATGATATCCACCATGACTTCAGACAAAAAATTTAATATTTATATTTTCACATTAATAATACATATTTTAAATGTCAATCAAGAACATCCATGCTAAGCTATCTAGTGACTGATTCTTAATACTAGGGCTGTCAATTTAACACCTTAAATCAAAACTGTTTAAACGCAGGTCGCATAACGCAAAATGTGACAGAACAGCTGAAAAATGTTCCTCAGCACGTGTATGAAAACCAATAATTTAAAAAAATGCAGATGTGAATAGAAGAATCTGTGCTCCTTGAACAGTCATTACTATGGACTGTAGGCCAGTGACAGACTTATGATCAACGATATATGCACTGTACTGAAATAAATATTGACTTCAATTCAATAATTTACCACAACTTTTGCAACCTCAAAGATTTACCAAAATAATGTAAGATAATGTCTCTAATCTTCAGTTCAGGGTTTTTTTAAGCAAATGTTAATATATGCGAGGTATCACTGTACACTGTTACATACTGTATGTAATAAATGTAATTTATCATGTTTCCATTATTATAAATACATAGAGATTTATGCATCTAATTGAAGTAGGTTAATCAGCATATCATGTAAGTAAATTGATCAAAATGTTACAACTGATTGACGGCCCTAATTATGCTTATATCCCCTTGATATCTCATCAAAGACATCACAGGACACATCACTGTACATTTGAAGATATTGTTAATATGTTATTGTGCGAGGAACATTTGAGCTGGCATTTCTAATTTGAAAAGTTGAGGGGTTTTTTTTTTTGGCTTTGTGTTGTAATTCTCATCTCAGTTTTTGTCAGTGCCCTTATGTTTGTGGTGCATACGACAACAACCAGATGGTAGAGCCTTCTGTATTGAAAGGTAGTGCTTAATTAGAGCTTCACAACTGTAATGGTCCCATTCAAAACAGACAGAGGCGGAAATTAATCTGAAGGAAAATAGCTTAAGTATTCATGACCCATGAATAAACACCCTCAACTTTGAACAGGGTCAGTGCATGAATATTCAGTCTATATTATGCTAAGTGTTGCGCATAACGTTTATAATGATTCTGGAAAATATTAAAATGTTTAAATTGCCTACAAACAGCTTCAATTTTGCCACATTCGAACTTTACATTTATTCTGTAATATAAATTTGTTCTCATATAATTAAACAATTTGAATTAAATATTCATGATATTTAAAAAAAATATATTACAAAGATCATAAATCTTGAATATCACCTTTAACTACACGTCACTGAGCACATTCCTATTCCACGCTTGGCTTAGACAGCCGTGTTCTCTTGCTTAACACTAATCAAGTATTCCTGATTACATCCCAGTGGCTTCATGTGACACTATGCCCAGTCACTCCACACTTCTGTGTCAAATTAGTTCCACCTAGTTGGCTTCCAATGACCTATTCAATGTAAATGGAATGGGTGGAGAAAACAGACCCTGATACAGGTTTTAATCTGTACGGTTAGGGACATAAATACAACAAGCGCCATAAAGTCACCAATGAGAGCAGAAAAACGGGATATTCTTGACATTCTGGTAGAAAATGATCAGCATATAGCCAGGGTTTTCAATCCAGGGGTCTGTGGAGATACTGCAAAAGGTCTATAGAAAAAAACCCAGAATTTTCTTTAAAGAAAGTTTAATGGCATTTATAAGTGTTTGAATAAATTACTAATCTGTTAAGCATTATAGTAAGTACGTTGTGTGGTTTATGTTGGCAAAATGTATACATTTTATCACTAGATATGTTTAGCGGGTAAGTCTTGCTTTAAAATGCACCAGTGATCTGCGGCCAAAGGAGACCAATCTCTTTAGAAAAGATATCAAATACGCATTGTGTTCCTGGTCAGAAGAGGACCGAAAACATCAGGGGGTCGACGGATGGTCAGTATTTCATCAAAACATTGTCATCTGAATGTTTAATGCATGTGACATGCAATAGTTGTTTTTTGGCATATGATTCGCTCTGTAAAATCTTAATTTCAAATGTTTAAATCTTTGGGGAGAATGATTTAGTTGCTACAAAACTGACAGCCACAGAATGTTCTGGCAACTCCGATCAATCTGTCAGAAACCGAAGATCTGTGAAGAGCTTTTTTCCCCCCCTTTACATGCGTGCGCATTTGTGTGAATTCGTGGGTGCGTACAGTGTTGACGGGCATTCAAGCAGACGCCAGGTTCCACTGGCTGGACACATCCACGCCTCTCCCGTCAAACGTCCACCTGCAGAGACGTGGAGACAAGACTGTTAGCACGAAGACAGACACAAACCAGCTCTCAAGTTCATCTCCCTGTTACCATGCGGCAGCCATTTTAAACAGATGGTTCCCAAACAGCCTGTCATGTTTACTGCTGCCGCCATAAAAGACAAGAGTCCAACAACACGGTCCTGCAGAGGACCCAAGGGAGCAGCCAGGGCCCCGCAAACAGCTGCCTGGGGGAGCGGAGGGGCCTCAGCCCGGGATGTACCCCCTCCCTCACCGGCCCTCAAAACTCTTTTACCTATGCGGACATGCTACATTTACTACAATTAAACAAGCACGCCATTTGAATACGCTATGACACCTCGCAACCTGCTCAACGGGGCCTGCATATAATCGTGTCCCCGTGGAGCCAAGAAAAAATTGTCCGTGTCACTATTAATGAAGGAATTTGCATTGTGATCTTAATTAAGGGCGGAATAATTAAGCTCACTTCTGAATTAGTTAATCAGTAAAAACTTGTACTAATACGTTTGTGTGGCCTATAGTATAGCGGATGATGTATATATTCTGCCAGAGGTTGGCAGAGGTTACATCACCTGAAGGTGGCACGGTGCAAATAAGGCAGGTGCCGCTGGGCTTTTCTCCTCTTCAACGGGTAGGCAAGATGGTGGCCTGACCCCAGCGCAGCCTCCTGGCACTCACCGACTGCCTTTCCCCAACATATCAAATAGGTTCTTGGGCACAGTAGTCCAGGTGTTCCACTTCACTACTTTCTCCAAGCACAGGTTCATTCAATTCAGGCTCTGCAGCCTGCTAGCTGTACAGGAGGAGTCTCGATCAGCTTCTTACAGTGAGCGCGAGTGCCAGCAACCCTGAAAGGCCGAAGTGCTCAAGGGTCTCAAGTGCCCAATTAATTATTTATAGGCCTTAAGAGAGATGGGGCAGATAATTTTTACACAATGGTTTGCAAAGGAGACCAACACACCAGATAGTTAAATCCAAATGAGCTTGAGAGTCTCAAAGACATTACACTTGAGAAGAAGAAAGAGGTACTAGGAGGAGGAGGAGGAGAAACAGAATGAACAAGTTTGAGGAGGCACCCTTGGGATTCCTAGAAACATCTTGAGCAATTGACAGACAGAGTGGCAGGAAAATAAAACATGCTTTTTGGCATCTCGTTTTCTTCTTGGTGGATTGAGTGTTTTTTTAATTTGTCTGAGGCTTTTGGGTAGGTGTTGCAAAAAATGGCTGAAAACAGAACATTTTTAAATGTGTCAGTAGTTGTGGCTACCTACGAGACAGCTTAATTCAATCGGAACTGTATTCACACCCAGTGTAACAACAAATCAGGCATAATTTAACTTGCTTACATGAGATTCAGATTTCTCTTGCACATCTGTCAGAAGCTAATCTCCTTGCAATAGGGTCTGTGTTGATTCAGGGCTTTGTGTTGAATGTATAAGGTCTAGAGGAACAGCTATATAACCCACACACATAGCACACAGGAAGGTTACATTAAAACTGTCTAACATTAGAAAAAAAAACAATTTTTTTTTTTTTTGGATGGGTTATTGTTTTAGTTTTGCTCAAAACCCTTTCATTCTGAAACTATGAAAATCCTCATAAAACATCAATGGTATCAATACAAATTACAATTACAATTGACACTGAACTTGCCAGAGGTCCCAAAGGCCAGATTTAATGCAGAAGCTAACAGAGGGGATAAATGTCTCAAAATCAAACTTGCAAGACCCAGTATCTGAGCTTTCAGCTAAAGAGCAGCATTATTTACAGATGAGGTCTGGAGAACCAGGGGGAGACGAGTTCCATGCCAAGCCAGTTGTGTAAACAAGCTCCCGCTTGGACAAAGAGGAACTCTGACTTCAAAACAACAGTAAAACTGTGAACCTTACAAAACCTTTGGGGACTGGGCCGTTTGAAGTTTTGGCAACTCCGGGTATGGGTGAGTGGAGAATTAATTCTATTCCTACAAACCATCATCAGGCCCATATGATTCCCTGATTAAGACCATGTGTCAGATGGCCGTTGGATTATTGTTCCTGCTGAGTGGCTAGTGGAACAGTGATTGGTCCAAAGCTAGGGGCACACGTGTCAAAACAAGAAGGGGATCAGACTCTTTTGTCCAATATGTGCAAAGATCTTAAAGGAAGCATCGGGTGTCAACTGCTTCGGGATCCAAACACATAAAAAATACTTTAGATCCACTTCTAATCAGGAGAGTAAACTGATTTTTTTTTTTGCGTTTAATGAGTTAGAGCAAATCCATGTTATTTAGAGAAGTTATTCAAGGGACAGTTCACCAAAAATGAAAATTGTGTCATCATTTACTCAACTTCATGTTGTATCACCAAACCTGTATCACTGACTTTCATTGGTGGAGCACAAAAGATGATATTTTGAAAAATACTGGAAGTGTTTTCATCCATATAATGACAGTAAATGGTGTCCAAAAAAACAAAAGAACTAAAAAAACATGGGATACATTTTTATAGGCAGAATTTTAATGCATCATGTTGTGTCTTGCGTCAGTTTATGACATCGCTGGACTCTCTAAATTATTCTACTTGGGCTTCTTTGATGCAACATGGTAACAAAGCAAGGGTTTTACATTAAAGTTCAGGCCTTACAGACCAGCCATCCAAAAAACATTATAACAGATCGGTGCTCATTTCCAGTCAAAAAATAAAGTTTTTCTTCGTGAAATTAATTCCACTCTACAACATGAAGGTTAGACAAGAAAGACAATCCAAGCAAAAATCTTTGTTAGGTTTAAAAGCCAAAAAGCCTTCCTGCTTTACAATAAAATATGTATACATCACTAGAAATGGAGAAGTGGGTAATGTCAGCACCTTTGAGAAGAGAGGAGGCCAGGCCTGGTGGGTGGCAAAGGGGCAGAGGATTTCACGAATACATATGTGATTTTCTTTTACCATATTTAAAATAGTATTGGCAGTAATCAAGGCAGTTTCAGGGAGAGAGGGGTCATGGAGCTGAAGTGATTGGATGAGGTAGATCAAAGGGCTTGGTGCGGGGGCTTTTCAGGGGGGATTACACCCCCTACCCGTTTGCATTTTCCCGCTGTTTTGCTAGCAACCCTGCACATGCCGCCTTGCCGAGATCAACCTTGGCTTGTTATGACAACAAACAACAAACAGAATAGCAGAATACAGCTAAATCCACCAGATACCAGTCCACCGTGACTTTGTAATGAACTTTTGTTCAGATGGCAGGTGATGGATGTCCTATTGGCCAGGTACCCCGAGCCCTGCTGCACCCCAGACAGGTGCAGCTCAGAATATTGACGAGCCAATAAAACACGAGCAGCACAGGATGTGGCAGCCTTTCTGGTTCTTTTCTCTTCGCTTTGTAAATGCGAACTGGACGTTTGACAGCTGAAACCTTCGGGAAATCACAGACATTCATTCTCTATCAAATAGAAATCAAAGAGAAAAGCCTACAGCATCCATACCTTAAAGAATCACAAACCATTGTCATATTGTAGTAGAAACACTCTGATTATGAACACATGCATCTTTTTGCCTACTGAAAAATATCTTATTCAAAAACCAAAACACCAAAGGCTATTTGTAAATCACGTTTAGAGAAACACTGACAATGAAATATGTTAAAATCTCTTAAAATTCTCACTGCCTAGAGCTCCCCTCCTCCATGTAATGCATCTCAACCAAGCAAAAGCATGTAGATCTTTAACTTTTATCGGGAAACTTTTATCTTTTAATTGAGCTAAATGACTTCATAAGGTTCACACAAAGCGCATTTGGTCAAGAGTGCTTGTAATTAATTAAGCAAGTTTGAATCAGTTTTGTAATAAGATGTAAGACATGTAATACTCTTTGTGTACATGTTCTGTATTTCCTCCAACGTGTATCCAACACGGCACTCTTGTTTGATTAATTCTAATCCACTTAATTAGAAGCCATAAGATTTCCCTGAAGGATTTAATTCACAAGACTGCATTCGCTGATATTAATTCGTAGGTTTATCACTATGCTACCTATAGTACAACACTGAGTGCACCAAGAGCAATATAAAGCTAAGGACATAATGTCAAAACTCCTATGTCTTCCAGCCAAATTCCGATAATTTCTCCCAACGTAGCGATTTTACACCATAACACAATTCAGCCAAGGAAGTGCATGCTGGGATCCCTGGTGCACAGTTGTATAAAAACACACGACAAGGGGATGAAACACTTGCTTAGAATGAAATGTTTCAACAGCAAACACCATAAAACCAGTGAGTGTGTGATGTGGGTCCAGAAAGATTTTACTGCTCTGTGGGGTGAGGCATAAAACCTTGTGTATCCCACCCCCACACCGATGTTAGTGTCAAAGCAGAGAAACATGGGAATCTGTGCCAGCACAGAGGTGAATAGTCATCTCTTGGACATGGCTTCCATGGTCATTCTAATTTTCTGCCTATAACTTTGCTGAAAGCAGCACCCGTGTGAAATGCATCTTTACAAGTTGTTTAGACTAAATTATAGGATCTGAAAATTTCATGACAGACCAGCCAGTATGAAGTAACCATGTATCTGTTTGTGCATCTTCCAGTTAGACCAATGTCACAGCTTCTCAACCCCTACCAAGATGCAATTAACAGCATTAATATTATATGCAGGGGTTTGAAGTAACGAATTGCAAATACTCATGTTACAGTAAATAAGTCGTTTTTATCAGTAATTGTCCTTTTTTAGTAGTTTAAAATTTGTGTACTTTTACTTTTACTTGAGTACATTTTAAGTGTGTATCGGTACTTTTACTCTGCTATTTTCCTCCGTTTGTGGTCGTTACATGCTTATTTTAATTTTATTTTTATCCATCAAGGTGACTGGATAGAGAGTAATAAGTCTCGTGACTTTCGTCAAATCAAATTGTGCATAGAAAACGTCTCTAGGTTACGTATGTAACCATGGTTCCCCGAGGGATCGAGATGCTGCGTCGAGCCGTTTGTGCCAGACTGGGGAGAAAGGTATTGTAATAATGTAAATTATGTAAAAAATAATGTGTTTTTCGAACCACCAAGCATGAGAGCATGTTCTAGTACACCCCCAAAACAAATATAAGACATTGTAAAAGAGCATAATAGGACCCCTTTAACAAACATGAATGTAACCCAGATCATTAATCTAGGTCACTAATATTTAATTGAAATTTTATCTAATTATTATTGTTATAATATTTAGAAAGGAAAGATAAATATGTAGAAGGATCACTCTACAAGTAAACAGGAAAAAAAAAGTTCCTGAATGATTCTTAATTGGGGAGGTGAAAGGTTAGCTCCGCCCCTTGTGGGTAGTAGCGCACGAGCAGACAGACGAGAGCGAATTTGAAAGAGAGGAGACTCAGGGAAACCGTGATGCATTTTTCAGAATTAATTTTATATATAGTAACAATGTTATGAAATGTAATGTAATAATGTGGCAATGATTTCTTAAGATCTACTTAAGCTTCTGATGCTTTTGGGAAACGCAGCTCTATTTGAACAAACACTGTGAGCCATGCATCAGCAGCGAACACTGTCTGTGATTGATTGCTTCTGTCTTTCAGCATCTGCGTGTGTTCTGATGAGCAGCAGAAATAGTTCTGTCCAACACAATTATTCGCCAATATAGTCTATTTTTCCACTTAGAAGCTTATTTTATGCACCGAATTTCTTGATAAGTAAATAAAATGAATGTTTTAAAAAATGCACTTTAGAATCGATATTTTTATGTGAGGATCGCTCCTTTCGATACAACATCAGTATCGAAAGTATCGATACTTAAGGATCGATCCGCCCATCCCTAGCAGACAAGAAAGAGAGCGAACTTGAAAGAGAGAAGACTCAGTAGCGCGAATTCAATGAAAATACAGTTCAATAATCCAGCAATAGATTATTAACAAATTAAGACCCAGATTAGTGAGATATTAACTCTTAAAAGCTCACGCTTTGAGAAAGACACGACAAGAAACAGCACTGAAAGAGACGCAACAAGAAACCGATGAAATAGAGCCTAATCAGTATTTCTTCGGAGGAATACTTAATTTATTTATTTTTTCTGATACATTTCTCCTTGGCCGGGTTTTTTTAAAATATTTTTTTGTCTTTGTTGAGAATTGTGATCCTGAATCCTGTCCCTGCTGAATACTCGTATTCCGGTTTGGACTGGCGAGCCATCCCATCATTTCGTGCCTGGAAACGGAGAAAAAGAGTCGATCTGGTAGGACCAAACTATATTTGTTTAGAGTTTTTCCAAGTTTTGCTACCTGGATTTTCCCTGGATCAAACAATTTTTGTCCTTTCTTCGTGGACTGAATTTTTCCACTTTTGATGAACATTGCTATATTTTTTTTATTTTTATTTTTTTAAACTGAACTGGACACTGAGACTTTTGACTTTGCATCTGAAACTTAACTGGACATTGAGACTTTTGACTTTGCATCTGAAACTTAACTGGACATTGAGACTTTTGACTTTGCATCTGAAACTTAACTGGACATTGAGACTTTAAATTCAAAACTGAAATTTGAAATTGAGAATTTGATCTTGAATCTAAAAATCTCATTTTTTAAACTGAGACACTGATTTTGAGTATTTGAAATTTAATTCCAGAAACTTATTTGGAATTTGGAAACTGAATCTGAACTTTGTTTATTTTTCTTTTCTTAAAATTTTGATATCCTTTTGTTACTTTGGGGTTTTACTATTCAAGTTATTTGTTGTTGTAATTGTGTTTTGGTTATTTTTGATCTAATTGCAATTTCAAAAGGGCAGTAATCCAAGTGAAAGGATAATCAATCAAAACAATAAACTATTTTTCCAGCAACTGACTATTCTTTGAACTGTGTTATTAATTGACTGACCCTTGAAAAAGGTAATACTCTTACACTTTTTGCTTACCTTTTGCTCTAGTGAGTCGACACTTGTCTTCTGATTTCTGGTCCAGGCAATCCCACGTAGTTACCGCTGTACCAAAGTTGTGGTCACATAGTAACTTAGTAATTGTGAAACAAGTGCTACTCAGTGTGTGTTACATATACTTAAATGTCATTTTAAGTATATTTCTGAGAAGTACATAAAGCCCATTTCTGAGAAGTACATAAAAAGTAGAATAAAAGTATACTTTCCATTTTTTTTTTTCTGATACATTTCTCCTTGGTGAGTACAAATTTCGTTATAAGAAATGTATTTAATGAAACTAAATGTGAATACTGTTATTGGCTATTGTAAAGTTAACCAGGAATTTGAGTTAGTAATGTAAAAATGTTGAAAATGCTTCATTTTTGCTGCAATACGATCTGTTAGTGTATATAATTATGTTCAAGTTATTGAAGGGTGTTTTATTTGTGAAGATGTGATAATTTCTCAAAGTGAAATGTGTTTCATGTGGTGCTAGCTTTGCTAACACTGTGCATAGACTCTAGTGTTGTAATTGAGCACATGGCGATTAGCATGTATGTGTTGCGTATATGCAAATAATTGAAGCAGACGCTTTAGTCATTTGAAATGGTTTATTCGAACAAGTTACTGATGATTGTTTTTGGCTTTGTTTTTGCAAGGCCGGGTTTTTTTTTTCTTTTATATTTTTTTGTCTTTGTTGAGAATTGTGATCCTGAATCCTGTCCTTGCTGAATACTCGTATTCCGGTTTGGACTGGCGAGCCATTCCATCATTTCGTGCCTGGAAACTGAGAAAAAGAGTGAAATTTGTCGATCTGGTAGGACCAAACTATATTTGTTTAGAGTTTTTCCAAGTTTTGCTGCCTGGATATTCCCTGGATCAAACAATTGTTTTTTCCTTTCTTCGTGGACTGAATTTTTCCACTTTTGATGAACATTGCTATATTTTTTTTATTTTTATTTTTTAAACTGAACTGAACATTGAGACTTTTGACTGCATCTGAAACTTAACTGGACATTGAGACTTTAAATTCAAAACTGAAACTTGAAATTGAGAATTTGATCTTGAATCTAAAAATCTCATTTTGAAACTGAGACACTGATTTTGAGTATTTGAAATTTAATTCCAGAAACTTATTTGTAATTTGGAAACTGAATCTGAACTTTGTTTATTTTTCTTTTCTTTAAATTTTGATATCCTTTTGTTACTTTGGGGTTTAACTATTCAATTTATTTGTTGTTGTAATTGTGTTTTGTTATTTTTTATCTAATTGCAATTTCAAAAGGGCAGTAATCCAAGTGAAAGGATAATCAATCAAAACAATAAACTATTTTTCCAGCAACTGACTATTCTTTGAACTGTGTTATTAATTGACTGACCCTTGAAATAGGTAATACTCTTACACTTTTTGCTTACCTTTTGCTCTAGTGAGTCGACACTTGTCTTCTGATTTCTGGTCCAGGCAATCCCACATAGTTACCACTGTACCAAAGTTGTGGTCACATAGTAACTTAGCAATTGTGAACCAAGCGCTACTCAGTGCGTGTTACACACACCACGCCTAAATAAGTGGTTCTCTGTAGTGGAGAAAGAACGCTCTTCTTGGCATTTAGTCTTAACCCCAGCTCTCTCATATGGGCGAGGTGTGGATGATTGTATTGAGAATAACTTTCATCTTTTCTTCAACTGAATACTGTTTCCGTGCTGTTTTGATGTATTTTAAAGAGTTGGCAGTCAAAATTAAAACTGCTGGATGATAGATATTCTTCATTCTTTATGACAAACAAGATCATGTGAATTACAGAATGTACAACGTTTTTAAAATATATAAATTGCGGTGTACAGCGTTTATCACGAGGGGGTAGAATCCACAGCTCAGTACTCACTACTCAATACTCATGAGTACTTTTAAATAGGCTATTCTTTTACTCTTACTCAAGTAGTTTTTTTGGACAAGTATTTTTACTCTACTCACACTACATTTTTTGGAAGGTAATGGTACTTTTACCTGAGTATATTTTTTCAGTACTCTTTCCACCACTGATTATATGACTGGCATTCACAGATAAAATGACTGTTTATAGGCAGACTGTTCACAGCTAACAAACAGACAAGCTTTTTGCTGCTCTTTTATCCTTCTGCTTGCATAGATAGACCTGACTCCATTGCTTACTAATAGGGATGCACAAATATTAAAACTGTGATACAGATAAGCCAATATTAAACTTTTATACTGTTTTAAATTATTTAAAATTAACTTTTTTTTGACATGCAGAAAGCAGCATGCATGTGAAATTATCCAGGAGCAGCTTTAATCCTACTTTTTTTTACTATAAATTACAATAATAGAAGGCAGTTACAGTAGTGTAAATCACTTTATTGCTTAATATTATAACATCAGTGGACCTAATAGACATTCAAAACAAATGGTTTCATTTTTCAAAACCAGTAGGCCCAGAATTTTCCATTTCAGCGCATCACTCAAATGTGTAGTTGTTGAATCTGGGAATAAGGGAATAAACAACAATGAATGTGTCTGATATATATGATGATCCAGAATAGATTCCAGGGCGCACTGGAGGCAGGAGGGTGGCGGGGGGTTGTCTGAATAGGATCTGAAGGTTGATGCGAAGTGCAGTCAGACCCTTGTTCTCCAGGCCGGCTTGCTATTCCCACCACCTCCCCCCTGTCCTCCTGCTGAGACACGGCGACTGGGTGAAACAATGCTTCTATTATCCACCGTCCCTCCCCAGCATCCAAAGAGCAAAGTGTAGGGAGCCTCAGTCGATTAAACCCAACACTCTCTCATTTATCACCAGTGTTGGGGAGTAACTAGTTACATGTAACGGCGTTACGTAATTTAATTACAAAATAAATGTAACTGTAATCAGTTACAGTTACTAAGAAAAAATGTGTAATTAAATTACAGTTACTTATGAAAATGTTAACGATTACAAAGGGGATTACATTTGAATATTTACACACATCCACATACAGATTTAATTGATTTTTTTCCCAAATTGCACTGATTACTCTGAGACATACGGCCCTATCATTTCCGCGATGCAGAAAACACAGACCGGTTCATAGAATCCAGTCATAAAAACGTTTGCTTATCTTCTGATGCAGATGTACACTTTGCTTGTCCTTAATTCTGAAATATTGCTTGGGTTTATTAAAAAACACAAACATGATCCATTACAGCTCCCTTTGCTACCCTCGTGCACCCACATACGTGAAGCAAACGCATTAGGAACCGACAGCCATTTGTTTGCATCCACTTTACAAGCTTCTGGGAGGTTCCACTTGGTATCAGGTTCGTCAAAATTTGTAATAACTTAATGTGACCTAAACTAGGTCACGGGCAAATTTGGAGTTAACACAAAGATGCAAAGCAAACTAGAGAGAAACATGAAAGCAACAAGAGATGAAAACTATTTTAATTCATATTGGAGCATTTTGAAGTCTACTGTAATTACGCATAACATGATAAACTGGAAAAATCCTCAAACAACTACAACAGAATATCTGCCACGAGAACGTCATGTCTCATCAGTCAAAACAACACAAATACTGGCTCATCAAACATATGGTGCACCTTTGATGACAATGACTATAAATTATGCACTCTAGAAAGGTCTTTCTTGCCCAAATTTGATAAAACATGTATTTATGAAGCACAAACAGACAGTTAACGGTAATTATTTTCATCCGGATTACTAATATTTGTAACTAATGTTCTATTAGTGTTCCACCAACATTCATTAAACATTGCTGTATTAGCTGCACCTGGAAGTGAGACACTTTGGGTTCAGTGAGCGCCTCGTCCACCGTTAGGGTTTTCTCTATTGCTTACTGGCCAACCACAGTGATTGCAGACTGGCCTGATTCCAGTTCCTGTACTCTGTCCAGGAGAAAGAGACACACTCAGCATCCTCCTCTTCCTCTGCCCGGCTTCTCCCAGACACAATGCTGGCACCCTGACAAGACCCATTTGATCAAGACAACTCTGCCACTCAGTGACTACCTCACTAGAAATGAATGACTATATGTTTTAATATTTTATACATTTGTGGCAGCAGATCTGTTGTTCTGTTTCTTAGCAAACAGGAACACCTGATTTAAAGACTGAAAAACAGGAACAAAACATTCAAATAATTTTGCACAACTGCATAACCAGACACAGATACTCGGTTTAGAAAACAATACTGTGGCCTCACTCTCACTTATTATCCGTTTCTCTTCCCTGTTTAGTTGATAAAATGTTCTAAATGTTATTTTTAAACCATTTGCTTACTGAAAATAGACTAAAACCCTTTCCAGATTGGCTGTGTTGGCACTTGCCCAAGCTATTGTGAGGGGCAGATTGTGACACCAGCCGCTATGCGCCTCATTCCCAGTCTGCTTACTGTGCAGTCAGCTAGATGAGCATTTTAAAGACGAGCAGCCATAAGGGCAGCCACTGAATCACACCGCAACTTTGTCTTCCTTAGATGGTCCGTGCGGTGCCTCTGTAAAAATACTGTCTTTGGCAGACCGCCACAGGATTCAGGCAAAAGCAACCTCTCCGACAACCATAGGTCATTCTCATTTGAGGTGTGCCGCTTAAACAGTGCAAACATGCCACAGGTCGAGGTGATGCAGCTAACACCCATGTGGGATGCTGGGAATTCAGAGCATGGCACAGGCGGCATATTTTGGAACTAACTGGAATAAATCTGACGTATGTGGCATCCTGATTCCATAACCTTACAGTACAAATCATCAATCTCCTCCCATCAGTAAATTATGTGTGTGTGCGTGTATGCATGTATATATATATATATTATTAAGATCACTATACTATAATCATTTTTATGTGTATACACTCATATTTACACACACACATAAAAGGGCTGTAGCAGGAAATAAATGATCCAGTGTAAAACCATTATGAGGCCGATGACACAGACATAAGCCATGAGAAGAACCTCTATGCAGTTATAAATACGACCCAGTCACTTAAACACACCATTTTTTACATTTATTGGCCTATAGAGGGAAGACTAAAAGAGACATATTGACTTAAAACATTGTTAATAGTCAAAGTGTCATTAAGGGATCTTTCTTTATAACCTACACAGCAGGGCGTCCAAAGATGATCTGGAGTGATGCACTGTGCTTTGTGGCAACAGCAGTGATTTTCTGCATACAAATCCACAACGAAGGACACAACGCAAAGGATAAGAGAGTGAGGGAGGGTGTGAGAGGGTGTAAAGAAGGAAAAAAAAACGTCAGAATGTTGGGCCATTCATGTGAACGGAGTTCAGAGAATTTGAAGGCAGAATGAAAAAGATATTTTATGCAGGCACATAGCTGTATTCAGTGGGGGTAGTCCGAAACGGCTACATGGAGACTACAAAGCGTGGCTCCCATGGCTCATGAATAAGTCGAGGAAATGATCAGAAAAAAGGAGGCAAAAATTGAGAGATGTTTAGACAGATGGGCACTTAAAGCAACTAGGAAGCAGCAAAAAAAACTCTAATGCAACTTCAAATTCACCTAATAATTGATATTTTTTCTCTCTTTCTATGCACCAAGAAAGGTTAGATCAAATCTGATGTGTTAGGAGAGCCTGTCAAAGAAACATCAAAGGACGTAGCTGCTTGGAGCCCCCCAGATTAAATTAAATTGCTATCAAGAGAATCGGTTAAAGAGAGAAAGAGAGGGAGTCAAATAAAGGACTTTTAAAAAAGACTGATGCACAAAAAGAAAAGAAATATCAGGGGGAAATTTTTGTCACATTGAGCCCCCCCCCCCCCAAAAAAAAACGAGGCGTAG
>NW_015558680.1:493528-504962 GCF_001515605.1 Sinocyclocheilus anshuiensis | reverse complement strand
GGGGAAATTTTTTTCCCATTGGACCCCCCCCCCCCCCAAAAAAAAACGTGCAGTAGATATTTGAGTGAAACATGTTCTGGAATATTTTTAGAAATATGATTTGATGAGATTCTGGCAAACTTTTTTTCCTCTAGGCCTTTAATGTAATATCAAATGTTGCCTTGCTGAAGACAAGATGATATTTTAGAGAACATGATTTATTAATGCCAAGCTCTGTATCAAATGTCTGAAGTGCATGAGTAATTACTTAAAACAGGATATTAAATAGCAAGATTAAATCCAATAAATGATTTAACTTGCCTTTACTAAGCATTTCATACAGCGACCTATTTTTAAACACTGTGGTAAAAAAAATATTTCAGATCAAAGCTGAGAAGTCACTACAGTCTTCAGACTGAGGAGTATGGCACTGGCTGCTCTACCAAACCTCATTCATCACATTCACCTTATCACGCTCTCTCTGTAGTGATCATAATCAATTTCCACAGCTAGCGTCCCCTACGGCCAGGCTTCTCTCCACAGGACCAACAAACAGAGGTTAGGGGAAGCCAACCTTCTGCTTAACTGTTTTTCACACTATAAACCAATGCTTTGGTTTATGCCCTCGCCCCGTGCCAGTCATATGCTCACATGTGAGATAGAAAAAGCACTGATAGAATAAAAATCCATCCAAAATCTATAGAATGAATTGGATTTAGGCGGAAAATTTACCAGTGTTGTGGCATTAACCCCTTTGGAATCCATCCTTGGGCCCCTTCGCAGTCTGTCGTAATCCCCAGTTGTTCTGCTTGGCTAGTCGAGGGCGAAGAACCACAGCTCCTGAGAAAATGAGTTAGGTGCGAATCAAATTAGTAAGATCTTGTGTTCCTCACCGCAGAGAAATTAAAACAAAATTTGGTAGATGGACCTGGACTTCTAATCAAATTTGTCAGCAGATCTGCAGCCCACCACAGCTGAATCTACTTATCTACTTAAGCATCACCTAAAATAACCTGAATAAAGATGACTGAAATTCTTGTTACTAAACCAGCAGTAATTGTTATTCTTTATTACAATAATAACAGACCTGTATTGTTGTATAGAGTGGGTGTAATTTCGCTATGATTGATTTTAAGGTGGTGATGATTTTGAATGTGTTCATGTCGTATTTAGAGCGCTAGTCATGTTTACCGCTTTCAATACCTATTCTACTGTATATCTATAATGATCAAACGTGTATTTCCTTAATTAAAATGAGAGGAATACAAAAGAATATCTGCATGAAAAGTTGCAGTGCGAGCAGAAAAGCTCAGTAGAGATTATGTAAAGCAATATGTCATTTTCTTGAAACTGTTGTACCATTTCACATTTATAGAATTATCTGTAGCCGTGAGGTACAGCTTGAAATCACAGCACCACACAAAGAACTGAACTGCAAGGTAAACATGCCCCCGTCTGACCTTTAGGGAGGTGTGTGATTGTGCCAGCATCGCCATTAACGTAAACACATGTGTTACAGGCAGGGGTTGGCAGCACCAGCTCTATGGACACAACATTGATTTCCACTTAAGCTCAATACAGCTACTGTGCACCTCTGCCTCAGTACTGGCCATATTTATCCAGGGGCCAACAGGGGACATCCCATTGTGGTGCAGGCAGAAGGACAAAGGCAGCCACAATGGCTAAGAATCATCCCACCTGTTGACACCAAACTTCTTTCCCAGCTTATTCATCCAGGCTCCCAAAGGGAGCTCTGTCTGGCTCCATTTTGTCCATCCTCAGTCTGTCCAGCTTTTTTCTTGATCTGACTTCTCAAGCACTTCTGCTGACAGAGAAATACTCTTGATTGTCATGCCGTATTCATTATAGCAGTTTCAGAATGGACAAACATCTAGGACAAATGTATATGACCACAGACTGATTCATCGGTTGGATTTAAACTAGATTAAAATACTGAATATAAGATGGTGACTTAGTCAAATTTACCTAGTAGGCATGACAAAACTGAATTAAAAACTGATCAAATAATTTCATTTTGTAAAAATATTTGACGTAAAATGATTTTTTTTTAAATACATTTTGTAATTTTACAATGTAAGGGTTAGGGTTATTTTTATAATACCACTAACACTATCATTCCAAAGCTTGGGGTCAGTATGATTTAAGAAATTAATACTTTTATTCAGCAAGGATGCATTAAATCGATAAAATTAAAATTTCATATTACAGTTTTTACTGTAAAGAAAATTTCTGACCCCAAGGCTTTTAAACAATATTGTATAACAACTTGAAATTCAAGACATTATGAATTTTTGTGTTTTGTGCTATTGTGTTAGAACAAGTATCTAGCCTAGTATCTGTGACCAGCAGCACATTCTGCAGGGTGATGGATGGATCAGAACTTAGTGGAGACCAGAATCTCTCCAGGTGGGCAATGGTAACCTGGTGACCTTTGTAGAGGAATTTCTCGAGCAAAGGTCAAGCGGCAGGAGCGAGGTAGCATGACAGGTGTCTGGGCTTCACACTACAGATTAATGCATGCCTCCTCTGTCCCAAAATGAATTTACCAGCCCAGACACCACAGGGAGCACCATACCACAGGAGGGCACTCTGAAATGTAATCAATAGCAAAACAAATATTCTAGAATTTGAGATATTTGCAGCGAGAGTCCTCCCTATTTTTCCGCTCATCCTGAAGCCTAGATAAGTAGATTCATAGCCATGACGACTGCTGAGACAGTAGGGGTGGGATCTGGGTCCAGCCAATGGAAACCCACCTCGGTCACAACCCCAGCCAACAGAAATGGGCACAACAATGGAGAGGCAAACTAACAGCCTAAAATTTCAAATCACCATGCAGTGCTGATCAATTCATTCAGTCAAAGCCAGGGGGGTTAAAGTTAACTCTTTCCCCGCCAGCATTTTTGATCATTTTCACAACACTTTCATGACCCCCAGAATATTTGGTTGTATGAATATCTGAACATGCAATATGTCAAAAGAAAATAACAGAGCCTCTGCTTTTAAACAAACAAGCAAACAGAAACTGTTTTATTCCAGCTTCATGTAGGGCTGGGCGGTATATCGAGTTTGTAAGATATATCAATATATATTTTTAAAAATGATATGAGGCAATACGGCCTACATCAATAAACAGTATTGATATGAGCACTTCTGAAAAATAGTGAAGAACAGAGTAAGCTGCTGCGGGGAAAGTACATAATCCAATTTGTCCTAAACATGAGACCTGCTTATATTAATGGCTTTAAAATAACTTGTAAGAAATTGTTAACACATATAGTTTAAAGCAGCTTGTCCCGTCAGATGCTTTGACAGACTCATATGCTGCTGACAGAGACGCTACTTGTGCTGTTTAATGTGCTTGAGAAGTGCTGTTTTACTCAGTGCATAACTTACATTTCACAGGTATATTCTCCATCTTTAAATGTTAGAAAGTCATAAATATTTCAATTTTGCTGTCAGGAGCGCGTGAGCCTTCTGCATGCGATTCTTCACAGACTTCACTGAACCTACGCCACTGCACGCATCTGCGCCAAACAGACGGAGCACATTAAAATACGATTGCAATAATTCTGACTAAAATATACATTTTACTACAATTTTTGTAGTTGGATAATAAATGTGTCGTGTAGAATTTTAAACCTACAAGTAAGTGTATTTTATGATAGCAGTAAGCGTATAAAGTGACTATTGTAATGGGGTAATCAAAATATAATGCAATTAATCTGCGCTTTTGTTTTTATTTCTTTTCATTTTTAGTTTAGTGAATTTAACTTCTGCTTTAAAAAGCATTGTTTTTGTGCTTAGTTTGTAATGTTACAATGCAATGTGATTTTAGTGCCTTTTTTTGCACATAATTGAGAGTGTTAAGTAACTGAGTTAAGTAACTGCAAAAAAAGTAAAAAACTGGAAATTAAACAAGCCTTGAAAAATGATTCTGGTGTACAACCACATATAAAAAAACAACACAGCTTCTTGACAAGTCTAGACAAGTAAAAAATATACAACTAGTATTGCATATACAGTAGAACTATAAACAGTATTAAGAGAGACAGCAGCTAGATACAAAGCAGCTGTACAGATGTAAGCAGTGAAATCACTACCTCTTTTATCATGTTTATGGTTCATAAATAGGTGCTCATATAATTGCAAAAAGTAATTTTTTCTGATGCCTTTCAGGTTCAGACTTCAAGAAGGACGACTATTATGCTGTGTAATATGACCGTGCCTATTACATAGGAAGAGTAAATATATATATATATATATATATATATATATATAAAAGTGAACTGAAAGTGTATTTCACTATAGTTGCTGGATTTAAGCAAGGTCATCATTTGACCATCTACTCTTGAATGAAACAACCAAACACAGGTTCCAAAATCAGTTCTTCACTTGTATTATTGTGATGTTGACACGAATGGATGGACATACATGACAATCAGTCATATTTATTTATTTAACAAACAAATACAGTACACGAAGAACAATGATTTGTAAGGATGTCAGATCTATTAATGAGATGTTCTATATTGATGTCCATATTTTTTTATAGTGGCGCTTTCCCTCCATGCTTCAGGGATGTGGTTGATTGCTAAACCAATAACAGTCATGTATACAATGGCATCTGTGAGCTGTTATGATATAGCCACTCACAGACCTCCTGGTAGGCACTTCAAAGATGTGCCACTTAAATCTATTAACATACAGAAACAAAATCAGACAACACAAAGAACGCCCCACCACCACCCACCCTAACAAACACACGGTACGCTCCATACCACCCCCCGCACAACTGCATCTGAGACACACATCAAAGAAAACACTGAAGCGTTCTGAAAACCTACAAGACCAGACATTAAATAAAATAGCACCACTAGTGTGGTAGCCTTTGTCTTGGACATAATACCAGTCTTAAATCATCTTCTGTCCCTCTGCCCTCCTGAACATCATTACAAATGTCAGATGTCAGAAAGAAGAAAAAACGCTCATCATCTGAGAGATTAACATCCCAATTACATGTGATATTTCATCATGATTAAGGCAGCAAACCATTTAGACCATGTTATGCCAGTTCCACTTAGTGAATGAGACAGAATCAGAGGAAAATAAAGAGGGATGGATGAGAAGAACAGAAAATATTATTATTATCATCAAGGTATAGGGATGGGAATTCCTCTTAACGATTTTAGTTCCTTAAGGAGCCCACAATGGGGCCCTATGAAATCCCATTTATTTTTTCCCAAATTCTGTGTTTTACGTTTTAATTTCTGTTTTAATGGTTTGATTACATTTTAATAATCAAAAAGGAAGTCTAATCAATTTCATTCATAAAACATTTCATAGGGCAGTATTATTGTTAAATTGTAATAAATGATTAAATTGTTTTATTAATTTTTTTTTTTTTAGAAATTCTGTGTTGATTTTTCCCAGATTCTGTTTTCCGATTTAATACAAATTTATTATAAAAAATTTGTCGGGACTCGGGTCACGGGAGAATGCATATATGAGAACCTTTAATGGAACTAAACGTCATTTGATTCCAGTATTTTTCTTGGTTCCAAAGCCTATCAAATTTTCATATTAAACAAGAAGTTGAACAGTCAAGTTAACAGAAATACATTTGCCAAGGCAGATAACAGGTCTACAAAAAAAATAATAATAAAAAATAAAAACCAAAAGGACAGCACACTGCCTCAACACTCTCAAACTATATTTAACCCTCTACCGCACGCATTATGATAGACCTAAAAAAAATGCATGTCATGTGACTTAATCAAAGCACATCATTGGCTAAACTAAGGTCTTCTCTTTCCAACAAAAAAAACGAGAATGTTCTCTTAAAGAGACAGTGGCAAGGAAATGAACACAAAGAGTATGTTGCCATATGGCTACACCATGCGGTAGAGGGTTAAAAAAAACAATGTTTCCATCATGTTGTTCTTTGTGAGGTAGTAGAGAATAGAGGCATCAGGGGCAGAGAACAGGGGCATCAGACAATGGAAGAAGGCGTGGAATGAATATTGTCAGTGGGTTGAAGCAGCTGCTGAATAACCTGCAACTATAGAATACAGATAACAATAATACTGATGAAGTGCACATGAGCTTTCAGGGGTGTTGTTGGGAATCCCATGAACACAGGTTTAACAATGCACACTAATTCAGAGGCTTATCCAATAATTAAAATAGCAGCGGCTGGATCCACAATGCCAAACAAACACCTTTATGAGAGGAACATCTATAATTTGTTACCAGTGAGAAAAACATGCACAGTTCAATCCTTCGTGCATAATGTCTGTCCTAGCATCGTTACCATGCTCTACTTGATAGGCCAAATGACAGCTAACACTTCCCTAAACATAACATTACAAGCTGCCTCTTCAATTTGATGCTACCCGCACACAAGCACAGAGGGTGACTGGAGATAAATAAAAAAAAAAAAAGTGAGGAAAAAAAGGGGAGAAGGTACATGTCTCATCATCTATTTTGATGCTTCAATTTACATTTCCCTGCCCAGCTTATAAAAGTGGACAGGGAACACAAGGACGCTGACACTGGGATATCTGGCGGGCGGCAGAGGTCAGCTTTTAAGCTGTCAAAAGCGCAGTACTTATTAGAATAAATCTCCAGACTCACCAAAGGGCAGCACTGGCCCCTGGTTCTGGCTGACCCAAGGTGGGTTGGAGAGGGGCAGAGGGCCTGTGCTCTGATGTGCAGGTATGAACCAAGTGTCCATAATGAAAAGCCTGTTCCATGAGATGAGGGGGGAGAGAAGAGAGGTAGCTGGAAAAGTGTAAGGGTTGAGGGACAGAACAAACATGAAGCCAAAATAACAGGGATCATCAGGCAAACTCATGATAGTATCTGAAACTCAAAAACAACCCCTCAGAGAAATATGACAGCTCAGGAATATTATATCATAAATATTATTCTAAAAATAAAAAACATCTAAACAAAAAAAAATATATATATATTAAAACTACAAAAATGTAAATACTATATTTTAAGGCAAATGTGCGAGACAAGATAAAATTGACATTGACCCATTGAGGTCAGGGCACAATTTTCAGTCAGGGAAGTACGTCAGAGAAAAACAAATGTGCCCAATCCCTATAAAAATGTTGATTTAAAACAATGAACTGACTGCGTTATCTGGATATTGGAAAATATCATTAACACTTTACACTCATCAAATATCATGAAAAATCACCCAGTATTTAGGTTCCAACTTTTCCAACTAGCACTTCTATGTTTCAGGATTTAGCTTTAATTAGAGCTACTGTTTATACAATATCAAGGAATATATACAAAAAAATAAAAACTTGCAAACATTTATTTTGTACATTTCCTTTCCAATCAACTTCTAATTTTTACAAAAAGTTTGAAAAGTGTTTTTTCCCATATTAGGTCAGATTTGTTACTGTCAATCATTTAAATCAAGTTCGGATTGTTTTATTGTGTTAAAAAAAAGCAAAAAAGAAAAGTGTTTTTTCCCCACAAAAAAGGGTGTTCAAAATTCTATCAGCCATTCAAAAAAATTATTCCAGATGTATTTAAAAATGTAATTTCCACCAATGTAAAAAATTTAATTTGTAAAATGTAATGTAATTTTTTTGTTTTTGCCCCCATTTTTCATGAGCTGAACTCGAAAAAGTCTTAGATCTTTGAGTTCAGCTCATGAAAAATGGGGGCAAAAACAAAAGTGTTGCGTTTATAATTTTGTTGGGTGTAGTTGTAAAGCGCAGCATTCCAGCTTTGTGAATATTCATTGCGAATTCTCGATGGCATGAGTCTGAATCAGTGAAATGTGATGTAAACAAAATGTTCGTGCTGACTGACATCCAAAGTGTGCACATAAAGACGTGTCTCTCAGACAGCGCGCGATCCCGATCTACACATATTCACAGAATTACAGTATTTCAAAATATCTGTCTTGGCGAGTATTCACACAAACATAATCTGTTATGTCTTAAGTGAGCATTTGATTAACCGTTGTAACATTATATTAGATCAGTGCATTACAGTAGGTCTTAATATATAGGCCGTCTGTCACATTATTGTTAATCTAACAATAAAAGAAAAGAGGGAATCACTCGCTGCTCTTGATTGAACTGCTTTTGTAGTTTTAATAATCAGTTTATTTGTAATGAATACACTAAAATGATTTTTACATTTGATTTGCCTATTTTTTTCTTATTTGAATGCTTCTGTTTAGATGTAAGATGAAAAAAACATTATTTAAATTGTATCTTTCTTATATTATATTTGTTCTTCTGTTTATTTGCATCTTTGTTCTAATTTTTGATTACAAAGATAAAATAAAAAATAGCTATATTGTGATTATTAATATAGTAGTTATTATTAAGAAAAGAAGTGGAGGAAAAGATGCAACGTTGCTAGATGATTTTGCTTTGGAACCTTCAGAAAACTTTAACTCGATATTTCTCAAAATTGGCTTTGTTGACTATCAACTTCAAACGGGTGTAGCTGTCATTTTTTGGTTGATTCCAACTAATCGTACATCATTTTGAAGGTTTTTTTAATGAGATTGTGGAAATAAAAAAGAATTCATTTTTGAAAATGTGCTCTATGAGACACATTTTGCCAGCACAGGTCACATATGTCCACTCTTTAACTATTGTTAATGACTAAATCAAGTTTATTGTCTGAAAGCACTAAGTTATTTAAGTGAGAAACACACACATCCAAAGTAAAAGGCAGAGAGTGGATAGACAACTCTATCAAATGTAGATCATTCCCTTAAAAAGACTGACAAACTCTGACCCCACCAAAGAGGATGAAAGCAAGAGATCGACATAAACGTAAGAGTGGAAAATCAGCCAGCCCGCAAAGACAAACACCAGACAGGAAGAGCTGGAGGCAATCGCTCGGTACTGAATCAACACTTGTGTTAGTGCCCCCATGAGAGAAACCCTGTCGCCGCCACACCTGAGGAACGCTCTCTGAAGCACCTATAACACAGTCAGAGGGAAATGACGCCTGAGCCAGGCTGCATGTCTGAGCTGACCCTAGAACAGGTCCAAAGCTTTAACTGCACTGCGTCTGCTCTGGGTGTGGGGAAGAATGAGGTCAGATCCGATGGATTCAAAAATAAATAGGGAAAAGTTCAACAAAATGGTGGCACAGGTTGATCAATGCAACTATCATCAATCACTCAGGGCCGTTTCCTGCAGGAAGCACACTCACTCTGCTTCCCTAAACGCTGCTGCGGCAGTTAGACCTGGTCACCCAGGTGACCCCCAGCGACCCTTTACTATGACATCAGAGGCCCTGATGCTGTGCTGGCAGGCACTAAGGAAGGCAGGCCTGAGGAAGACCTTAGGGTCGAAATATTGTGATTTTAATAAACTTTGTTTTTGAGAGCAGTAGTGGCAGTGTGCCGATTTTTGTTTATTGACAGTAAGGCACTAAGAAAAAGCCACTGGAGGTGGCATTTGCCACAGGGCCCTGGAGTGCAGCCCACCCTACTCAACAGGAAGCAGAAGCATATCAAATAGTAACAGACAGCTTAACACACAAGCCCATAAAACTCTTAACACATCCAAAGCATGACTGAGCATCATGCCTCCGGGTACCTTAAGACCTGCATGTTCAGATGCACTGATGCTGAGAATATTTTCATTTCATGAGGGTCCGGCCATTGGTTTAGTTTCCAGCTTTGACTATGAGTGATGAATTAATGAAATTCCTAGATCTGGGGTTTGGAAAATTGTTGATGCCATTAACCCACAAATATCACAATCCCCTTTACTAAAATATAAAGGCAGCTATACATTTTCATGTACACTATCATTCAAAGGTTTGGTGCTTGTAAGATTTCTTAAATGTTTTTGAAAAAACATGCTGCATTTATTTTATTACTCCAGTCTTTAGTGTCACATGATCCTTCAAAAAAATCATTCTGATTCAGTGCTCAATTATAAGCTTCTCAATTATAAATGTGTGTAAAATACTATGTGAAACATATTATCTTTAAGCATAAGGCCACTTGAAGAGAAAGATAAAATACTATCTATAAACAGAATAAAAAAATTATTAACAGATTGCCAAGCAATCTTTAAAAAGCAGAATGAAACAATGTGTCAAATTTCATAAATTAACCTGTTTAGATATTATTATTATTATTTTCCCACCTACTCCCTTGCAACCCCTGCCCTCTGTATTTTCTTCCGCAAGTTACACCCCTTGTGGCCTGAGTGGCCTCCAATTAATTGAACTTGTTAAAACAACTTGAAGAGATGTCAGTTATAGACAATAGTGCAATTACATCAGTGTGAGTTATAGAAATAGGATGGGAACACTTTTAGAAAAGAAGTTGCAGGAAAGACAGAAGGGTGCTGCTTCCTTCCCCACAACATGTGAGCCATGAGCTAGCAACACTGAGCCTCAGAGCAAAGCACCTGCAAAAAAGCGTACTGTAAGCTGCTTCTGATAGAAATCAGCTACAAAATGACTACTTAGTAACTGACCAAAAAACAAAAAGCGCATACTTCAACAAATCCATCCTTAGTCAATCAAACACACGTGGCTTCATCGCTAAAGTTGACACCATTGGAGAAGATCAGAAAAAAAGCCTCTTTGATCTCCTGACCTGTGCTTCCTCTTCAGAGGAACGCAGCATGACCCAAGCTCACCCCTGCTTTGGACATAGAGAAGATTCTCTGTCTGTAGATTTCAGGGCTGGTCATCATTAGTTGCTTAGTTAAAGACAGCCCTGTTCAGCCCTCTCTTTTCGATTCTGACACATCTATCTTCTCAAGGCCACAGGTTCACAACGGCTAATTCAATTTCACCCTGCTGCCCCAGCCGCCAGGCTGCAGAGACATGCATCTACAAGATACTGCCTTGCAGCCACCGCTGGAGATTCGGAAGGATTTTGGAAGGCCTCGGGCGGCCTCGAATTTAATAGACACAGTTAACGAGATTGTAGAGGGGGCAGAGGAGGATGAGGCACAGGTATAGCATGCCATGGGCTTCCTGCCCACCGGTGTGGTGAATGTACGGGCTAGAACACCCACATGGAGAACGAAGACTCTTGCTCGGCAAACTATTATCAGGAGGAGGCCGAAGTGTGTGCGACTCTCTCAAGGAGATTTGGAAAACTTAGAGGGGAAAGTAGCGGGGGCAACATCTGTGTGGCGCACCATCGGCTTCGGTTCACTTATCGGAGCGCTCGCTCCCCGCACCAGATGTGACTCGGAGGTGGGCGTGTGTCGTGGCGAACGGCGGCGCAGCAGCGTGCAGCCCCCCTCTTCTCCTTTCAATACCTGACAGCTGCTGACCCAGAGGAGCAGAGGAAGAAGAGAAAATTAAAGTCAGACAGAGAAGAAAAGGAAAGAAATCACACTTTCTAAAATGCATTTCGGTTCCTGGAGGGCCACTGATAAGATGTGTCATTCCACAGGTCTAAGTG
>NW_015558680.1:492830-493234 GCF_001515605.1 Sinocyclocheilus anshuiensis | reverse complement strand
TCATTCCACAGGTCTAAGTGTGGCCGATCGCTGGAACGCAATAAGTTGGTTACCACCAACTCATTTACATCTGGATGTGGAATCTCAAAATGAGGTCATTGTTGCTTATTATAATAAATGCAGAAAATGCATAAATAATGAGCACCAATTAGCCAATCTTCTGACCAGTTCATAATATAATATAATATAAAATAATATATAATATAATAATATAAAGTAAAAGGAACAAAATTATTTCAAGCAAAATTCTCCGAGCCGGCCCCTACTTCAAGCCTTGACGAACAATCACACAATTAGACAAACAATCTGATGTGACGATGAAGAGACAAGATTGGAGGCAAAAAGAGAGAAGAAAGCCTTGCTGTGCTGAAACACACCCCTTCAGATGTTGGTGTATAGACCCT
>NW_015558680.1:491262-491915 GCF_001515605.1 Sinocyclocheilus anshuiensis | reverse complement strand
AGCAGGAAACACTGCTGACTCCTGGAGAGAAGTGTGGGTGAACAATGCCCAGCGCAGAGAGGGAGTGTGTCACTGAAACCACAGGAATCAAAGGGACACTTATAGTTACCCCACACGTCCGCTATAACAAACACTTCCTGCCCTGTTTGCACAAACACACAGCGCTTCCCAAGTAAATGTAGCAGTCAGTATGAATGTGTGGAGGTGTACAACTCAATCTACATTAAATCTGTACAAGCCTCCGTCTCGATCATTATGCACTGAAGGAGACACGAAAGAAAGCAGTGCTCTGGAAGAGGTAAAAGAGAGCCAGCGCTCTCCAGCAATAAGCCATATATGTGCAGCCTCAGGTGGTTATTGCATTTATAAAAAAACAAAAACAACATGAAACAAGATACTGACATAATTTAATAAATTGTAACATTTTAAAGAGAACTAAAGTAATTTATGCCAACTTTGACTTAAAGTATGACGGTGTCAATTTATGGTTGACAAAGTTATAAGCCAATATAATTTTGCTTTTAAATAGCATAGTGTAGTATAGCAAAGAATAAAATAGACCATTTAAAAAAAAATTTGAATGGTTATATTATATTATATTATATTATATTATATTATATTATATTATATTATATTATATTATATTATATTAT
>NW_015558680.1:476162-491230 GCF_001515605.1 Sinocyclocheilus anshuiensis | reverse complement strand
TATAATATAATGCACTTAAAAGTACAATAGTTGAGTAAGTAAATGCACAACGCCAGCAGGTACGATAAAATGTGGCCAAGTGATGCACGTCACACATGGATTCTACTGGAAAAGGGGTGCTGTCATCCACTGAATAAATATTTAAAGGCAAAGCCAGGCTTAAGTGCACCAGAATCTCAGCTGAGCATTGGGGTAACATGACTAAACAACTACAACAGACAAGATCAAATGTCCCCCAAGCTGTCAAACCCTTCTACAATCTCATCTATGGCCAGGTGGAGCCACCCACAAACAAAAAGAAATAGATTCTGGATCAGAAATACAGGCGTATGTCAGATATCTAATTGGGTAACACATGCTACAAGTATTACACTTACATCAGTTCTAATTACTGCCAATACTTTCACAACTCAGTGGTGCTGGTGACAGCCATGGTGTCTGCTAAATGATGTCTACTAAAGCCAACTTCACCACATTGAGTTAACAAAACCACACAAGTCCTTGATACCTGCAGCCGCAAGCCAAAAGGTAACACAGAGAGTTACGGTTGACACGCATGGACAGGTTTTGGAGATACTGTCGTGCTGTAAATGATCTAGAGAGCCTTCCATCTACTTTGTGTGATGCTAAACACTGTTCTGAAGTCAGTTGAGAGACAAACATCATGAAAGCAGATATGTTTGAGCCTCCAGATCTGTCCTTACCTCCTTCTGTGAGCAGATGCCTGATGAAAGACTCTGGCGACTTCACTCAAGCAATTGATCACATCAACAGACCTCACATCAAATGAGGTATGAAGTTAGCCTAATGCCCACCCTGAACTAGATACTCGGTCATTACAAAGTGAAGAAGGGACCACCCTGTAGAAAAAAAAATACAAAAAAGAGGTCAGGTACATGGTGGGTACAACCTATACAAACTGCTGGCATAGAATGTGTCACGAATCATGCACAAATTGAGTTTTACTGCTTAAAACACTACAATGATGATGGCAGTTCGAATGAATGTGTGTCATTAACACAATTAAGTTCAAAAGATTGCTATGAAGTCTACTGCTTTGTGCCTACTGCTCAAACTGATTTACTATTGACAAAAAAAAACTTTTTAAACTTCCACTAGTCAATTACAAGGTATTCTGTCTGTCACATGATGCAATCAGCACAGAGAGGTTAAAACTTTTGCTCGTCTTTGATGTGAAAGAACACTAACAAGCTAACAGATAGACCAAAAAAAAAGGTACTTTCTCAGACTAAAATAAAACTAAAATCATTGAATCAATAATTATATTTATACATAATTATATTTATTTTATTTTACATTGTTAAAAATAATGACAACTAAAATCATAAAATCTATTTAATATATCTATGAGAAGAAGGCATCAAGTACATGCATAGACAGTTCTTTGTTGTGCTGAAAGATTGTGACTTGCTTGTTCATCTCATCTCTCATATGTTAAGATGCTTTTGTTAGTGTAGCCTTTCCACAGACTGTCAGAGGCACCCCGCTAATACTCTAATATAGCATGCAAAAAAAACATAAAAGGCAGATCAAACCTGTCTAGAACTAGCTGGACTCTTGCCAAAATGTTTCCCCGCCCCAAAAAAACACAATGCTTTGCAAGCAACGAGTGACATTTTGTATAAAAGCCACATAACATGAAAGCCCCCTCTTAACTTCAAAATGTCCAGTATCAAAACACTTTAACATGTAAAAGGGCTGTTTAAAACTAATAAAAAAAAGGTCTCACATAGGAAAACACATCCTTCACGGAGAAAACCCTTTTACAGGGTTGTATTTTTCTCTAAATTCTGTCCAAAGATCTTTCCTTTCTTCAAAACACCCAACCAAAACAGAAATTTATAAAGTAATAATTTCAAAATGACCTCTGTCAAAGTTCAAAGGTCTCCATCTGTGTGTGAATTACAGTGACACAAAAGAGTGATGATCCTATAACGGCTTCCCTGTGACTACCTGCTGCTCGAAAAACACTGGCCAGACATTCGAACGTACTGAAAAGATCAAATGGGGCCAGCAAATACTCCTGATCTCAGATAAAATGGAAGGCCGGGAGGTGGAGTTCTTTCTTGAGGACATTTCAGACCAGATGCCGCCATCGGAGGCATCGAAGAAGAGAAATATGAGTCAGGCCACTGCAGGAGAGAAAGGGCAAAAAATGTTGACTTTAACTAAATACAGTGAAGTACATTACTCTGTTACTCTGATGGCTGATGATAATATTTCATATTTAAAATTGAAACTGATCTCAGCCTGCTCTCTTGAGAAAACCAGGCCCATTTGCTGACTATTATGGATCTATTCACCTAACATCTCCACTTTCACTCTTAGAAGATAATGCAAACTCTTTAAAAATAGTTCAGCAAAAAAAAAAATCAAATTCCTTCATCATTCACTCATGACTTTCTTCTGTGGTACAAAGATATTTTTGATGTTCCACAAAAGACAAAAAAAATCATACAGGTCTGAACAACATGAGGGTGAGTAAATAACAGAATTTTCATTTTTGAGTGAACTACACCTTTAAGCTACATTCCTATATTCACTCACTGTAAATTACTGATACAAATGTGCACTCACTGTGGCATCAGGATACGCTCAGATTATCTCGGTTTATATTACACTCTGCTATAGCACACACACACAGCAGCTGATCATCTGTGGTAAAGAGCTGACGGGGGCGTGAAATGTCCAGAATAGATCCTTCCTCCTTTCATTCATCCATTATCGCATGGACAAGAAGAGAAGGACAAAGAGGTATGGAGAAAGATGAGGTGAGGAGCTCGTGATTCAGATGTATGGTATAAGAGTGCAGAATGATGTAGAACGGCCAGAGGGGCTGCTGGTAGAACATGACATGATCTTAACCATAGAGATAATCTTAACTGTAGATTAGAAATATATAGTATTACACAGTGAGACAGCACTGGTTGCAAAAAGCTTTTAAACTCAGAAGCTTGCAAAAATAAAAAGATTAAGCATTACAACTATTACCATATTGTGTAACTGAATTGATCTGGAGGAAACACTCAAACAGAACAATTTTATGTCCAGTTAAGTCTCTTCATATCAAGATAGATCAGTGTCAATAAGAAGCTTTCTTGACCCAATATGTAAATGCAATGGCCACATTTACATCACACACTTACAGCAAGATGCATGGACATTAAAGACACAATGAAACTAAAGTAGTATCAGATCTTTCTTTCATATTGTGACGTACATCAGAGTACTGATTTATAATAATAATAATTTATGCATTTAGCAGACGCTTTTATCCAAAGCGACTTACAGTGCATTCAGGTTATACATCTTTTACCAGTATGTGTGTTCCCTGGGAATTGAACCCACAACCTTTTGCGCTGCTAACGCAATGCTACCACTGAGCCACAGGAACTCTATTAAATTATTATTAATTATTAAATTAATTAATTAATTATTATTAATTATTATTATTAAATTAATTAATTAATTACATATGTGTTCCTTTTAAAAAGGTACTGCCCCAGTGACAGCTGTTGTACTTTTTTTCTGAGAGTGTACAAGTGCTGATGGTCCTAGTTCGCTTTCCAGAGGAATCATGAAAAATGATTGTGCAGGTTGACTAGAGTCCTTAGAGAGAAAAAAGGGACAATCGAAAAAAAAAAAAAATTATAGGATAGGGACTTGATTCTATCCATCGGTTTTTGATTAGGAGAAGGCAGATTTGAAAGTGAGTTTATGGTGATTTGTAAGAATGGGACGGTGATTAAGTGGATTTAATGATTGGAGAATTGCAGTATATTTCACCAGAGAGAAGTCCTTGTCATTTCACTGGAAGGTAAGTTACAAGTTACAAAAAATATGAAAAGTCAACATATGCATGCATAGATGAATTGTTCACAATAAGACCAATAAGATGGATTTAGAATTTCCACTGGAATTTCATTTGGAATTTCCATTTCAAGCCAACTTCATTGCAGATTCTATAGACCTTATGCATCAGAGAAACAAGCCATCTTTTGAATTTTGACTGTGAACAATTTTTGCACTAAAGAGTAATTAGCTGGTGAAGTGGATTTACTTATTGTAGTTAACAAAAGTACTAAAGTGCATTTTATTGTTAAAGCGGAGGTCATAAACGCCAGTAGGCACAAACACACCAAATCCACACATGCCTCAATCAAAAAAAAAAAAGCAATTTCCGTAATATTTTTTAATTGTATAAATGCAAGTATTTGGGGTTTATATAAAGCAATAGGCTATTTTATGATAATAACCAAATCTTTTTCCAAAAAAAGCGATAACCACGTATGCAGTTCTTCACTGACCCAACAACTTCATCAAGCATGAATTCCAAATTTAGAAGCCTGTTACCTTTGTTGTGTTCCTGTGTAAATCTCAGAGCTGGAGGAGACACCTGGCTCAATGCTTTCCTCTCCCCCTGACACTGCAGCTATCTCACTGTAAGCATCATTAATGCAAGCCTGTGTCCCACCTGCTGGAGGTGTGAGATTGACCTCTCCCCTTGGCCGGCAGTACTGCTGACACAGGCACCTGCCATGGTGCCCTGCCCCACACTGCAGTTCCCTGCGCTGGGCCGAACTTACTCCAATCTGCCCTGGCCGGCCCGGAAGTCAGATCCCACAGTACTTCATTATCTTAGCAGTTAAAGGACAACGTCTCCGCTCATCTGCTCTGTTTACTGACTGCCATTAGAGAGAAATGAGTCATTTCAGATGACCGGAAATGGATCCCAATGATTAGGGTTGAACGCTGAATGCAACCAGTAAATTATTTAAAAGTATGTGAGAGAAATGACACAACATAATAATAATACTTAAAATGAATGGATATGGAAAATGTCACCATTATCACATAGCTGTGAGGGCAACTGATAGCAATTGACAAGAATGATAAAAGCGCTTGTGAAAACCATATAATTTGGCTAAGACGTGGATTATTTTCTCTGTAGCTTTTTACTCTATGAACTTTTATATTCTGCTAAGTGGTGCTAAACTCTCCTGTTTTCTTGCTTTTTAAAAACCCAACAGTAAGAGAGATCATTTTCATTCAGGCTAATGAATGCAAGTCATTTAAATTTGTTGTTCATTGGATAAATAATTTTCAATTTGTTAGTTACAACCTGTTCTAGTCATTTCATCCTTATTTCCACCAGACCTTCACACCAGGAATTTGGACCACAAACTGACAGTGATATAATTGTTTTGTGCCAAAGACACTAAGCATCCGAGACTCCATATATGGTGCCAGGTATCTCATCTTTGACTTGAATCTATCAGTACTAAGAATTCCTCCACAGCTCATTTTCTTTCAGTTATGCTTCAGTTTTATTTTAACGTGACACAAAAATATAATTTTATTAGAGCTGATTTCAATCATAGCACCATATATTTGGAGGCCTAACCATGTCTGAATGTGATTGCATGCCTTGTTAAAAAAAGAACTATGTTACTTCAGCAGTCAAATCTCAGGCTTACCATGGTTAAGAAAATCCCTGGAGGGTTTTTTACACTCCTCACACAAGATTGTGTTTAAAATTGTGAACGTTATATGTTCAAATACTACAAGTTTTCCATGAATTCAAAATGAACAGCTCAGCCACATTATCTCTGGGATCCAACAACAACCCTTCAGACTAACCAATGTACAACCAGGCCTACTTCTGTACAACAAGGAACCAACACTAGATATACTTCATATGCACAACTCTTCTTAGTAAGAAGTAGTTAGTAAACAAACAATCTACAACTTCATCATATGATTAAGGCAGGAAAAGGAAAATGATGAAACCATAATTACTAAGAAAGTTCACAAATTACAGCTCACTTCCAAAAAAAAAATAAAATAAAAAATACTGTCAAGCGAAAAAACATAAGCTCAAGGTGTCAGCTGTTTCTTGGCTATAAAACTGCCGATACACACTACAGATGTTCAAAAACATAATGGTTAGCTGCCTTTTAAATATTATTAAAATAATAATACTAATAAATAAATACATTTCCTATTGAAACCTATTGAGCCAAATTTGCTGGATTTTCCTGGATATATATATATATATATATATATATATATATATATATATGTTCAGAAGTACTTAGTACTTCAGAGACATCTCTCAAAATATCATCCCTGAGTGAGGGTGAGTAAATGATGACAGCATTTTTGGGTGATCCATCCCTTCAACCTAAACACAGAAGCATCAAAGTTTTTCTTTACTGCCTCTCTCTCACTGCAAGACAAAACCAAATTCTCTTGTCCAACTAAATGTCTTTCATGTTTTCCGTGAAGCACATGGAGGGAATGTCCATGTCTCTTCTAAGAAAATGGGCACGAGCACAACCATTACAGTCAGAATTGTGCTCCTGGCAGGAAAGGTCAGATTAAATGGCAAAAAAGTAAAGGATACACTTTTGATCTGCAAAGACTGGTCTCACCCCTAAGGCGGAATTGTTGTCTCTCAGCTATCCATCAAATATACATCCCTTTGAGACTCACCCAAAACAACACTGCAATCACATCATACTGCAAAAATAAGTTAAAAATAAACCCTAAAATAATCGATATCGCTTGGTATTTCAGTCATTAGTTGGTGTATACATCCATTGCACCCATGAGAACAATATAACTGGGCTCCACGTTACTTTTAAAGACACATAAAAAAGCACATAATTTCTTGTATTTTTCACAAGGCCAGAAAAAGACTGTAGAAAGTGAAACGGCTCACAGTGATGCTCAGAGGCAGGCTGCTGGAGGAAATGATCCCTTTGATTGGGCCTTTGATACAGTATTAAAGAAGCCAGGTTTGGCACACCACAAACCGCATATCTAGTCTCATTAGCAGTCCATGGACTTGCACCTCAGACTTGCTGCCTCCTGTATGCTGCAACAAAGAGGAAGACAGAGGCAAAGGAGTCAAGATAAATAGTCACACAGCAGCACCAGCAATCCAAATGCTAAAGACACGTTTGTGAGATATAGATGACAGGCTGAAAACGTAAAAGCCAGCACTACATATGGCTTTTGTTAGAAGCTGTTACCAAAGATAAAGCTTTGTGCAGCATTTTGTGATCATGCAGAAATATCATATGGTGTAAAAATAATAGCATGTGTACAATAGAGTAAAACAAGGCTCATGATTGATAATGAAAAACACCATACAAAGGCACAGTTGGTGACTCTCTTTTCTGGGATTTCAGGAAGTGCATAAATAAGAGGGCTATAAATTAATCAAAACCAAAAGCACTCTTACAACAATGTGTTTACGTTTTCCTTTTTCCCTAAATATGAATTAGCAAGTCATAAAAAGCAAAGAAAAACACCACTGATACACACGCTTTCATCTTACACATTAAAGGACACGGGTGCGCAATAAAAACAAGTCTACTTCCTGTTGGGGCACTGAGGAGGTTATGAGGGTCTCTCCTCACATCTTCAGCCCACGCCTTGTGATGTGTTGGATGTGTCATGATGTCCGTATACAAATCAGCTCAAAGCATTCTTTTGAATTAGTGTTATATTGGCAGGCAGAGTACAAAGACATTGATCATTATCTACCTGACACTGTAAACTTTTGTCATAAACGCACTGAAATTTAAAGGCGCGATAAAACAGAAACAGCTACAGATATTTTCTTCCATAATTAGTGAAGTCAGGCATCACCAGAGAGAAGTCCATTTCATTGGAAGATTGATATTTTAATTAAAAATGATATGGTTAAAAAAGGTTCAAAAAAAAATTAGCATATGCAAGGATGAATCATTTACAATAAGGTCAAAAACATGCATTCAGAAAATAGAATGAATTTTCATTTCATGCCGATTTTAAAGGGTCGTGGTACTCTTCTGAATGGCGGCAGATGCTACAAGAAAGAGAAGAATGGTTTAATTGTTTTCCTTGCGCACAAAAAGTGTTCTTGTAGCTTCATAAAATTAAGGCTGAACCAGTGCTGTCTAGGGCTGTCAAAAAAAAATTCGAATTTCGAATATTCGTTGAATTAAAAAAAAAAAATCCACATTTTTAGGTCTGCGTCAGCCATCAGGCAGCCTTATCAGTGGTGCACGAAATGCGACGACAATTTAAGTGTCATTGCATTTTAATGCCTTTGTTAGCCTATCCAGTTGAACCCACTAGATGCGGAGCTGCTACGTTGTTCATTCGATATATTGCAGAAAACGAGAGCATCAGTGTGGCGAAGATGTTGTTTACGGCGAAACTGAAACCAAGCCGTTCACACAGAACGCATATTTATTACATTTTCTAGCGGGGCATCTATCAGCATTGCACTCGCGTCTCGCACAAGAGAGCGGCATGTTTAGAAAGCCATGTAAAATTAATGTAAGTTCAACTTTTAAAAAACATGTCTCAAGACTTTATGGCAGTTTTCCCCATCCCACTGTATCTCATGTTTTTAAATGAAGAAAGTAGCCTACTCTTTGTGATTGGTTTTCGGTCCTTTGTATTAAACTATACATACATGCATGGTGCTGTTTTTTTTTTCTAATGGTTTAAGCAACTTTATTAATTATATATGGTTTATAAACATTATTTTAAACATTATGCACTTTTTTTCAAAGATAGTCGTGTTATTTTATTACGCTTTGAAGAAATGTGCATAATATTTTGCTCGATGCGCCCTCTTGTGGCCTCAGGAGAGAAACCAAAAGCTTTTTTTCCCCCTAACTGAAATTATGCCTTTTAAATTCGAATATAATTCAAATTTTGATAATATTTAAGTGGAAAATTCGAATGTAGTTTTTCAGTCATTTTGACAGCCCTAGTGCTGTCACATGGACTATTCTAACGATGTCCTTACTACCTTTCTGGGCCTGGGAACATTTCAGTTGCATTGCTGTCTATGCAGGGTCAGAAAGCTCTCGGATTTCATCAAAAATATCTTAATTCGTGTTCCGAAGATGAATAATGGTCTTAGGGGTTTGAAACGACATGAGGGTGAGTAATTAATGACAGAATTTTCATTTTTGGGTGAACTATCACTTTAAAGTGTCAGTCCTCAGAATTTCACCTTTTACAACCCACTGAAGAAAAAGTAATTCAGGTTTAGAACAACATGAGGGTGAGTAAATGACATAATTTTGGGGTAGTTAAACCAATGCAGAACTACTTACTGCTCATTCACATGTGTTGCTTAAACTAATACTTAGGGTCGGAAGAAGAGGGCCATGCCTTTTTTTGTTTAGGTGAAAGGAGATGACTTTCCTCTACTTGGCTCTTCTCTTTCAGAGATGAGAGTAGGAGGAGGACACAGTGACTCCCTGTGCGAGCCGCATAAAAGACAGCTTACAACTGAACCGGCCTTTGAGGAGGCGCAGGATGAAAGAGAACTGGCCAGGCCGGGGGGTGCAGACTCAGAGAGTGAGTGAAAGAGCGAGAGAGAAGGCCTCCGCTGCATGTAATTAAACATTCTTCACCGGCTTTAGGCACAAGGGCTGAGACAGATGAGAGACCCCCTCCTTACGTCCCACACATACGCTTCCGAACACAAACACACTCCCACAAAATGCACACTACGTCCCAACCAGCAGCCGTCCACCTGACAAGTGACAGCCCAATCTGATTAAATGCCAGAGGAGGAGGAGCCAGCCTGGCCTCCATGGCAGGCCAAAAGTGATCACCATGGAGATACATAATTACAGCTGTCAACGCGTCCACCGTCCCGCTGGCATCACCCTGATTGCTCACAGCAATAATGACAGACAAAGCTTTGCATGCTCTCGCCCGCCTCAAAACACAATATAAGCATCCAGCAAACATGCAACGGTCACATGAGTGCACAACAGTGGCATTTTAATTACTTTTTTTTTTTAAACCTACCTACTTTCTCTCTCTTTCCACACCGCCTATACACCCCCTCCTTCACGTGGACAGGCCACAAGCGCAAGTGTTATTACATGAAGCTCCCGCTGTAGCATTAATTGAAGAAAGATATGGTGGGACAGAGGCGGTAGGGGGTAGAGCGCGTCCATTATCACTTGTGCCTTCAACAGGTCTCACATTTGAAAACTGCAAATTGCAAAAACTTGCAAGGGCAAAATGTTTGACATGACTTGATCTGCAACCATATGGTGAAAACCTCCCTAAGAATAAGAGAAGAAAATAAATGAATAAATACAGGAGGGGGAGGAAGGGTGGGAGAAGATGAGGGACAAACAAATCCAGTAAATAATTATTTAAATGCTGTAATTAACGTTTTTTTTTTTGTTTTACTTCAGAGGGGGGAATGTCAAGTGCTCTCTTCTTTTGGCCTCTCCTTTGTGGATGTCCTTGCCTCCTATGCTATATGTGACAGTGACAATAAACATACTAAAGATGTTAAAACTACCTCCTGCGGGACGCTTAGGGGCGAGACAAGTTCACGCTGGGTGTACACACTTCTTTTTTTTTTGCTGAAGGTTGATTTGAGTTTGTTTCTTTAATTAAGTTGGACTCACATACATATTGGGGAATTAGTTCATCCATTTAATTATTTTTCAGTGCAATTAACAAAGCTCTGTCACCTTATGGTTGCTCTCTTTGGAAGTGAATGTGACCTCAGGTGACAGAACACATCAAGCTGCCTTTGCCTGTGCCCTTTAAAACGCCAACATTTGCAGAAAACAAAAGTGTCGCATTTCTTTTGTCTCTACTTTCAAAATTATTGTTCAGTTATATTTAGTATTGACATTGAACTTAAGTATAATATAACTCAACATTTTCTTAAATATATTCATCCTCTCCTTGATGTCCTTTAAAAATTTTGAATGTATCAGGTTGTGAAAACATTGTTTCTTAAAAGATCATTTTTCCTGGCAACCTTTTACATTCTCTAAATCATTTGCTAAAAAATAAAGAACAAACAATTTCATAGAGGTCCTTGCGGATGCTGTAAACTGTAAAGGTGACAGCGTATGGAACATTTTTGAGAGGGATGTTATTGCAGCTGCTCCCATCCTTGATGCTGAAATGTCTGCTATTAATTACAGATTTACTTACAGCTGCTCAATGGTTTAAAAGACAAGATAAGAAAGGAGCAGGAAGGGACACCAGCCACTTCAGGCCTTGTTATCACAAAACTGGACTTTGTATCATGCTGTTTTGTTTATGAAGAAGGGTCTTTGTGTTGTTGCATGAAAGGAAAAACAAAATAGTTTTCCTTCCTCTAATATAATTTAGTGGCTTTAGTTGACTTACAATCCACAAAACTGGAGATGTCCTAATAGTTTACCCTAATTAGCATATATAGGTACATAATGTTTACGCACACATTTTTTATATGTGTTTTCATATATGGCGAAATGACACATTGATAACATCTAAACCTGTAAAAGTATTTATGCTTTAGAAAAAAAAGAAAAAAAATCCTTTATATTAATTTTTTATATCAAAATATATTAGTACAGTTATGTTTTACTATAGATTTTTGAGCCCATAACTACCCTATGCTAAACCTAACCACTTCTCAACCATATAAAAAACATAATAGGCACATAAAATGTACAGTTAAAAACATTTTAGTACACTATTACAATAATATTTCTGATAGTTTTTTTTTATGAGACAAAATGTTTAATTTTAAAGTTTAGGATTGGGTAATCCTTTAAAAGGTGTTGAATATGGCATCAGAAATCACACAGAACAGAATTAAACAATTATAAAAAATAAAAAAAGCAAAACTAGGTGGATACTGTGAATAGTGTGATAGTATTTACATTTTTTGTTTAACATTTAATTACTGTCATTATTTAAAGGGACAGTTCACCAGAAAACAAAACTGTTATCATTTACTCACCCTCAAGTTGTTACAAACCTGTAGAAGCTTCTTTCTTCTGTTGAGAAGAAAAGAAGATATTTTGGAGAATGTTGGTCATCAAACAGTTGACAGTAGCCATTGACATTCAATATACATGGAAAAAAAAAACTATGGAAGTCAAAGGCTACCATCAATTGTTTGGTTGTACATCTTTTTACACAATCTTCTTTTGTGTTCAACAGTAAAAAAAAAGAAAGAAACTCATACAGGTTTGGAACAAGTGGAGTGTGAGTAAACGACAGAATTTTCATTTTGGGATGAACTATCCTTTCAAAAATTCAGTAAAATCAACCTATTAATTCTATGAATTTAATATTTCCTAAACCTAAAATGATTTGTCTATATTTGCATGCATATAAAAAGTTATTTTAGATGCTGTCAATGTACGTTTTGGAAACATAGAAAAATGAATGTGTACAAATACCTACGATTACTAATGATTACACATTTCATAGTTCCTCAGGATGGTGAAATTGACCAGTTTAGCATTCTCTCAACTTATGACTTATTGTATTAACATACATCAGGCAAGCTCGGGTTGGGCCCTATAAAGTCCCACACAGGAAATGCTGCACGTATCGACGGATACCAGTCTGTGTCTCTCTGCATTTTGCTGAGGGAGGTGGCAATGCCATTAACTAGCAGGTAGAACCCTGTGGCGCCTTGAGGCAGAGCTCCTGACAATCAGGGAACAGGGCCGGCACATTAGCAGGGATCCTGAGAGGAAGCAGAAAGCAAAGGAAACATTAACTGTTAAATAAAACACAGGAAGCAGGGTTAACTGCCACTCCTCAGAGCTAAAGCCATTGGCGGGGTCTATTTTTTGCCCAATTATCCTTGGTTAACAGGATTAATTACCACTACCGCTTTTCTTTTCGCTCCCTCTCAGTCAGCGACTAATAAATCTACAACTAGCTCTCACAGACTGGGAAGGCCATCATAATTAGCATAACAAGTCACAAAATCATTACAGGCCTAAATTGCTTACAGAGACAATCAACACAGGCCTACAGGATGTAGTATGGATGGTTTTTGGGGTGGGGGGCTGTTTAATTGAATAAAAATGCTGTGTGGTGGTCCTAACAGCTAAACCACATGAGGAGGCGAGGCAAAGGGATTGATTGACACAGAGACTTCAGTCGTCAGCCACGCCTACTTCAGACATGAGACTCCATTAGCAGCAGATGGAATGTTGTGTGGTGGTCCTAACAGCTAAACCACATGAGGAGGCGGAGCAAAGGGACTGATTGACACAGAGACTTCAGTCGTCAGCCACGCCTACTTCAGACAAGAGGCTACATTAGCAGCAGATGGAGAGTGTGTATGAGAAAGAGAGAAAACTGTGTTTGTATGTGTGTGTGAGTGTGACCATTCGTTCCCCTGCCAAATTATTTGTCATTTTACTCAAATACAAATGCTAGATTGCAGTTGTCATCTGTTCTCTTTCATTTCCAATGAAGCCTAAAAGTAATTGTGACATGAACAAAAGCCTTCTTAACAATAAAAAATTATATTTGCATAAATATTAGTCTTTGTGGTACCAGTGATTCTGGTTCATTCATCCAGGTTGTCTAGCTACTTTATTCACATATGTCACTGCAGGTACAGTACAATATTAATTTGTATTAATGGATATGCACAACGAAGGTGAATTCCACTGAGATCACTGTCAAAAAGCAGTCCAATTGACCTCATACATAACATACTTTTTTGGAAACTACAGATCATTCCATCCTCCCATCCAGGCCTGCATGCGGCCATAATATGGATGACTGGTTCGCAGTTCTGTTGCTACTGAATTCTGTAACTACTTCAAAGTGATCATTGGTCTTTTTGAGGCTTTCTCCATAAGTCTCTTTGTTTTACACAAGAGTTTTGGAGACAACCTTTCCTAGGCAGTGCCTGGTTTGATTCACTTCCACTTAAATCCACAATGCCCACTGGGACTTTCAAACACTTTAGTGTTGGATTGTAGTCTTTTACGCATCTGCTTTGGGTTTTCTCCATGATTTTGAAATATGAGTTTGAAGGACAGTTATGAAAATGAAGCCTAACATCTCAATTCTCATTTCATTCCAAAAAAATGTGGCTGATATTTTAATGACACACAGGTAGACACAATCATGTTCTCATTAGGGCAGTTGTTCTCCATTTGTACAAACCCAACAGCTCCTGCAAAAAAAAAAAAAAATCTTATGAACAGCATCTTTTTTTTTCAGCATTTTTTTACAACATTTTCTAACATAATATTATTAAAAGCATGTTTGTGTGTGTGTGTGTAGAACTAAAATAAATCACAGAAAATTGCAGAATTAGTAGGCTAATTTAATAAAACAAATTGTTAGAATTGTTGTTTTTTGCCTCAAAAAGTTTACTTTTTACAATATCTATAATTAACTAAATAAATATAACTTGTGACCTTAAGGGAATGCAAAAATTATAAATAGCTGCTTGATTACATTTTTCCCAGATGATTAATTAAACACTGACAAATATTCAAGCTAATTTTATTAAACAAAAATCTATTACTTTAGAAAACTATTGTCCTTTGCCATCAATTTATCTTTATTCCCTTTGACAATACTAATTATTTTTGTTTATTAGGAAAGATAATCAATAGAAAGCAGACAATGTTACAAGTGGAACAGGATAATGGAAGAGTTGCTTCTAATAGCACAGTGAACATAACGTCACACATGTACAGTACACTGTGGTACATGTTACAGCTGTCTGTTTGACAGCTTCCATCATCTTGTACAGACCAGCCCATGTTTGCCTATTAAACTTTATGGATCTATTAAGAGTCCAAGTAAGCCAGTCAAATGGCCATTAATTTCCCTCATAATATTTTCATTGTATATAAAAATATGTTAAAACCTCATGAGGCCAAGGAATTTGTCTGGGTAAGTAGCTAACTATCCAAAATTAAATAAATAAAAGCTTTTGAAAGTAATGAGCATGTTTGTTTTAACAGCTGCATTAATTGCTTTACCCAATTTAGATTTCTTATTTTAAAATACTATAACATTCCCATTTCCCTATGCAAAGACTTAAAGGTGCACTAAGCAATATTTGAAAAACCCTTTTGACCACAGTGTCGGACTGAGTCCTAAAACAGACTTGTAGTGTTATTTGTTCCTGATAGTTGAGTACCATTGATTTTGCATTGTTTCACACAACTTATCTGTGTTGGCTTTTGTTTGAATATGCGTGTGTGTCATCTTCGCTTGTTTCCGCGATT
>NW_015558680.1:416815-475991 GCF_001515605.1 Sinocyclocheilus anshuiensis | reverse complement strand
ACTCAGTGAGTGCACAGGATGGATATTAGCAGATCGACTATAGATAGAGAGATGGCAGCAAATCAAAAAAAAGAAGAAAAGAAAAAGAGGAACATTTTGGAGAAACAAAACATTAAAGGGGTCATATGATGCGATTTCAAGTTGTCCTTTCTCTTCCCCCATTTTCAAAAATGAAATTCAGGCCCTGAATAAATGTCTAAAAATCCTGATTGGAGTATCACTATAAATGGTTATAAATGATAAAAAGAAGGCTTTAAAAAGATCGGTATCGGTGATCGGTATCGGTAGAGACTGCTTTCTGTGATCGGCGATCTGTGATCGGCCTCAAAAATCCCGATCGGAGCACAATATATATATAGCCTAATAAAAAAAATTTGACTAATAGGGGTGGTATACTAAACTTATTGCAGTATTCCACTGTATTGCATAGATAGGTATAACATAACTGAATAAGCCAAATACAAGTCTTCATAATCTCACACACACACACACAAAATTTTACTGTTTGCATTTCTAGTAATACCCTCTTTCCTTAGCTCAAGTATACGCAAACCTCTTTGCCACATGCATTGGAAAATGTATTACATTGAAAGTTAAATTTTCAAATGAACATGAACATGATTGTTTTATACAGTATGCGTTCATATGTGCTTCATTTTCACTGGAGGAAACGGCTGTGGTTTGATGAGGGATGAACGCAGAGAAAACTTAGGCTACAGTAGATGGGGAACCGATTTATATTTTGTAAACTATTTATGACAAAGAACAGAACTGCACAGATGCAGATATTATAACAATCTATCGCTCAGCGAAAAATTTAGGCTACATTAGATGGGGAACCGATTTATATTTTGTAAACTATTTATGACAAAGAACAGAACTGCACAGATGCAGATATTATAACAATCTATCGCTAAACACACACTTTGTCCCATGGGTGTCTGAACCATTGTATATGGGTGGGACAAGACCCACCCACTTTTTAAGACCAATATTGGACCCACTCACTTTTACCATCTCTAATTCAGCGCATATGTTTGTTCACTTTTCAGAGCACTGCCACTCAAATCCATTCCACTTGTGGAATGCCCTAATAAATTCAAATCCATTCCGCATTTACAGCCTTGACTTCCACGCTGCTGCTTCCTCAAATCCATTCCGCTTGGCTCATTCAGAGTCCACATGAATTAAATTCCATTCCGTTTTTTTAGTACTCGCACCTGCTGCACTCCCAGGACTGGACTGTTTCCTGAACCTGGGAGAGTAGCCTACAATGCCGGATGTTCTGACTCACAGCCTGTAAGTATGTTTTCATATTTAAAGAATTTGTCACTGACTATTCAAACGTGAGTTTTGAGCAGTGTAGAGTAGTGCTTGTTGTTTGTCGTTTCTCTGATCACAAATGCAGACATGGTTTTATGTTTACACGGCGCGATGCAACACAACGCGTAAAAAGCCAGTATAAGTCATTATAATCAGTAATTATGTCCCCACTGGATGCAACAAATGCCTCGTTTATAATGGGTTTTATTGTTTTTGTCTCATCGCACCGGGACACGGCTTCACAGTTATGGTAAGGGGCGTAACATTTCCGTCACACGCTTGAGGTATTCGGCCAATCACAATGCACTGGATAGCTGGCCAATCAGCGTACACCTCGCTGTTGTAGAACGATGAGCTTTGTAAAAATCTTTGCGCTTCAGATAGGCGGTGAGAAACAATAATGTACAGTATGTGAGCCTTAAACCGCATAAACACATTTCATTACACCAAATACACAAAATAATGTTCTTTTTTAGCAATGTCATATGACCCCTTTAAAAAGAAGGCTAACTATCAGGCAAGAGGTAGGACACTCATAAATATTGGAGCAGCTTTCCAGTGGTGGAGAGAACTCAAGGAGCTGGAAGGCCTGGAATCGGACGCCGGGGTTGCTTTGTTTCTTCTTGATAGGTGAGTTACGTTGATTTTGCTTTGTTTCACACAACTAATCTGTGTTGGCTTTTGCTTGAATATGCTGCAGCCGGCAGGCATAGCAAATTCCACCATCGTCGCTGCCAGGGTTGTGTACGTACATGTAGGCGCAGTTATCAAAATAGGAGCGAGGTGCTGTTGGGGTATGGGCGTCTTTGTTTTGGTGCTTTCAAATATCAACATCGTTTGGTAAAATTTGCTTAGTGCACCTTTAAACATATAGATTGTACTTTATGCTCTGTATTAGTTGAAAAACTCCTTAACTCTTCAAATTTTGGAAGTTTATGACTTAATAACCATGGTTATTATGATATTAATAACCATGTTTTCTGAAATAACTATTTGCCCATGTGCTAAAACTCATGGTTCTAGCGTAGATACATTCACGCAAGAAAATAAACGAGTCTGTTCATAGTCACAGAAAGCCATGTCAGCCTTCTCCACCAGCGCTGGTATTCCTTTGGTGACAGACTGGCTGGTCTGTTGCCGAGCTGATTGCACGCGGCCTGTGCCAAATCTAACACTATCGAGTCTGTGAGAGGACACGGCGCAGCCAGCAGCTGCCAACCAGTTTAGCTCTAGCCTCCTCCATTCGCCTGCTTTCACTAACCTGTCCTGACAAGTAACCAGATTAGCGTAGTCTTCCATCAGTGCAGGGGAGCAGAAAGAACAGATGGATCTTCCTGTATCGCTCCCCCCTCGGCTCCAAGCTCACCACCGCAGTGCTTAGCTCGCACAATGGCTGGGGCCCGGCCCCGTCGCAATCGATGTGCTATGAGTTAATTGTTACTAACAGCTTTGCATAATGCTGTTCGGGGAATACCGACCTCCGTCTTCATATTCCCCTATCCTCCCATCTTCTCCCCACAAACCACAAGCACCTCACAAACCAGGGAAATTGGCAGACACGTTTAGGCGAACGCCCACTTCTGAGGGAGATCAGAGACCTGGATGATTAAGAAATCCTAGACAGTTTCAGATTATTGAATTACAGCCATTTATATACATTGCTTGTGTACGCCACAACAATGATACACATACAGCAAACGAGACATGGCAATGCCAAGGAAATAATTGAATGAATAATGTCAGAGGTGGAAAAACAGAGGAAAAGAGAGCAGACGGAGAAAACAAACTGCAATTTATAACACTTGTCATCTGCCTGGAATAACTGAGCTTGTCTTTTTACAGTTTCTCTGGTATGTATCACTAAGTTTGCTCAAGTGAGCAGATGGGCACACTAATTAGCTCAGTTCATGCCGCAAGTTTGTTTATAAAGAGAGAATGGGAAGCAGACATTTTGACACATTTTATTAACATATCATACCTTAAAGCTCTGCCTCCTGATACCCAGAAGGCTTTTTAGTGTTTTCCATTTATGCATACAATCTCTCACACACACACACACACACACACACACAGATGGCCCCCCATCACCAAACATACATATGCACACAGACACACACACACACACACACACACACACACACACACACACACATACATATATGCACAGGCTGAACACAGGCCTAGCAGCTATAACCTTTATGGAAGCTTGAAAATAAAACATGTGCATTCCATTGTTTGCTAATTTCATTCTTGCATTTAGCCAGCGGTTTTATCCTAAGTGACTTTGAGTACGTTCAAATGTTCCCTGGGAACCTTGGTGTTGCTAATGCTGTGCTCTACTAGTGACAGATGTGACATACTTTCCACCTGACAATCCTTCCTCATTCCTCTCCACTCTTGTCTGTATGTGCACATGGATAAGATGATGTCACCGGCAGAGAAGCGGAGAGGAAAGCATGGAGTGTGTCTCTCTGCAAAGCTGGGGGATTCCAGCACGCTGTCATATCTGTGTCACCCAGAATCCCCACTGTGTCTCTCTTGCACACTCTTGCTCTGACCGGCCTGCTCTGACTAAACAGATGACATGTTTAGTACCATCTCACTCCTAGAGGTTTTCGCGCTAATTACAGTTATAAAAACCCTTGGAACACGCACAGACTACACTGTATTTTCAGATCTGATCAGATCTCTAAAACCAATTAAAATAATATAGTCAAAAAAAAGTGTGTACATAGACAAACAATGGAAAAAAATATGGGAAAAACGCATCCTGTGTGAATAACTGGATTGTAAAATAAATGGCTATGGACTGTAGGCCAGTGATGTTCAATGATATGGAAATAAATAAAACAATTTATTACACAGCTCTTTGGAATACTTGATTCTGATTGGTCAGTTGTGACATTCTGAGGTGTGTTATTCCTGTTATGCCCATGGTAATGTGGTTGAAGTGTTCGTCTTGTTGCCAGAAAGATTTTTTTGTACACTGTAATGGATTTAAAATAAACTGATTTTAAAACGCTTTCTTTTTAAATAGCATTTTATGTCCTTATAATTTTTTATGTGGCGAAAAGCTACATAATTACTGATACAAATGTACATTATGCCTTAAGTGTCTATCTTGTCTGAACTTCATCTAGAAACCGTTTCCGGTTTCCGTTTCCGCATTGTGGTCCTGATCACCATGTCGGGGTTTATTCTGCAATAACAACCAGCTGCATGTACATTATCCCTTACATATCCACTTCTAAAAGTCACTTTTTGTAAAGTCTATTCAATGATTTACTCGCCTGCCATACTAATGTAATAACTTTGAATTATCAAAGTGAGGATTTTTCTCGGCTATTTGATTATAATTTGATTAATTCATTCCATATGTAATTCATTTGATTAAAATGTAATTGATGTAATAGATATGTATTTATTATGGGTTTCTTTAAAAAGTAATTTTATGTGAATTTAATTAATTAATTTTTTTTTTTTTGGTTAATCATCATTAGGGGTCTTGTTGCCTCCACTGCAAACTGCTGCATTTGCTGGTCATGTAGATTGTGTTCCCCTTACAGACACTGTAGAGCTGACCAATCACAGAGTAGCATCATGATAACTGTGCTGAGAGAGGTGAAGTCAGGGTCGTAGGTATATATCAACCTGTTTCATCATCCTCTGCTTTGAATCACACCCATGTTTCTTTGTTTAAGGATGAGAAAAGATTAAGTTTACTTGAACTGATTACAGTGCATTAAAATCATTTACAATTTCATATCATGAAAAATCTATTTCTGTTCTTGATTTTTTATTTCAAAAGAGTTTATTGTACTATGAAAACACACTGTAACTTTCTGAACTCAAAAGTTACTCCCCTGTCCAAAACGACAACTTAAACTAAGCTGACAAAAAATTAGCAATCAGAAATTAATGTCTCCATTTACATGTCAATGATTCTGTTTGCAACTCGTAGTAAAATATTTTGGAGGAAGTGGTATAGTAACTTGTAAGCGTTGCTACTTGTTTCACATGTGCATAGTACATTTATATAAGGGATTTAAATTACAGCAGTAAAAATGCAATGCCTGTTCGAAGGGTCAGAGAGAGGGAACCCAATGACCTCAGGAAAAAATAAATAAAGCGATAAAATAAAAATGTATGCCTTGTTCCCTTTAAAGCATGAGTACTGATTATTTACCAAAAATCTAAGGGAAAAAGATAAATGTGACATGCTACACCTCTGCTAAACAAGATGCGACATGCTACGCCTCTGCCAAACATGATGTAACTACATGTAATGTCAATGTTGCTGAGGAGGAAAGCCAAGGTTTTCCAACAACTGTTAAATACTGTACTGCCACAAAATGTTAATATATAAAAATCTATATCTGTGATTTTTGAAAAAGCCAGGTTATTTATCCTAATACAATCTAAATGTCTGTATTAGTGGGTTGCTCTATGATTATGACTCTAATTATGAACAATCATGTTTACAATCTCAATATTCTCTTTACATGAGTTTACATCAATTACAATCACAGTAATGCATGAATCACATGATAACAGTGAATGTTAATGTCAACTCATGGGTGTTTAAAATAACTTAGTTTCCTCAAAGTGTTAACAGTGGAAAAACAAAAGGTTCCTGCAAGGTTTCAATATCAATAACTGAGTAACTCACATGTCTTCAATGCATCAGAACACATCAATAAACATCAGACTGAATATTACTGTAAAGCCATCTGCTTTTTAAACAAACACTTAAAATATCACAACGTGCTCACATTTCAACCAAATATTCGCTTTAGTGTGATTAACATTTTGAGTTATTATACACAGGTAAAAAAAAATGTTTGAATGAAACCTACAAGGCTGCACTGACCACTTCTCTTGCCTTTTCTTTCATCACTTATTTCTGGTCTTTCACTCAGCCAGTCAGAGCTATTCAGGAGAAGAAATTATCAAAATGGCCATCTCAAAATTAACAGTAAAGATTTACTATATCTCTGCAGCTCATGAACAATTTGGGAAAAAAAATAAATCACAAGGTTTGAAATTCACATGAATATGTCAAGGAACAATGACATAGACATGTACTTGTCAAATTGCAATGACACAGACTTGAATAAGGCAAACTGTGTTCATTGCCATGGTTACAGGGCAGGGTGGATGTAAGAGATATGCTTTGTGCACTATTGTAGTTTTTGGTTTTGAGAGAAACAACTGTAAAGGTTTTAAAATGGAAATTGAATGTAATGTAAAAATTTGAATATGATCTTGCCAAGCGGTACAATACATTTAAAAAAAATTCCACACATTAAATTTTACATAAACTGTTACAGAGTCCTTGATTGATTTCAGACTGTTGAGGATTATAAATGCAGTCATACATAAACATATGTGGGCAGTCATGTCTTCATGTTTCAGCTGGTCATATGTTTTGAGTGCAACAAGTTAGCAAGTCTTCATTTTACAGCAGGGAAGGCTTCACCTGATGTGATTACAGCTTAAATAATGGTGAAGATTAAAGATTTAGAGACATGTTTCTGAATGTTAGTGGAGTTTAATGAGATATAGAACTTTTCAGAGTTGTTAGATGTTGCGTCAGATGTGATTAGTGTAACGAATCACTACGTTTAAAGAAACAATGCTTGATTCTGCCATCAGAGCCTCCACAGCATCCCCATAAAACTACCTTGTCATGCACTTTACTGATATAACACTAAAGGTACGGTCACATTAGGAAATTTTCACAGGCAAACAAAAAAAAGTATGTATGGGGATACTTATTAACTATCTATCAGATCTATCTCCAGTGTTCAGTGTACAAATAAGTACTGAAATGTTGACACAAACATGGGTTTAACCTTTTCTAACACTGAATTAAATTAAACAGAAAAGCCAAAAATAAATTGACGGTGTTTCAAGATGTACTGTATAAAAAAATAGTGCTTAAAGTTACAAGCTGGGTCTGAAAGCTAACAGGTCTACCTATTTTAGTCAACTAAAATAGATAATAAAAAAAACGTATGTGTCAACACATAGTTTGACAATGAATCACACTTAAGCTGAACTACACTGAACAAAATTATAAACGCAACACTTTTGTTTTTGCCCCCATTTTTCATGAGCTGAACTCAAAGATCTAAGACTTTTTCTATGTACACAAAAGGTCTATTTCTCTCAAATATTGTTCACAAATCTGTCTAAATCTGTGTTAGTGAGCACTTCTCCTTTGCCGAGATAATCCATCCACCTCACAGGTGTGGCATATCAAGATGCTGATTAGACAGCATGATTATTGCACAGGTGTGCCTTAGGCTGGCCACAATAAAAGGCCACTCTAAAATGTATGAGTTCAGCTCATGAAAAACGGGGGCAAAAACAAAAGTGTTGCGTTTATAATGTTGTTCAGTGTAGATATTCTCTATAGGACAATAGAAATAGCTTAATGAATTTGAAAGATACAACTGAGATAATTAGAAATAAAAAATAGATACATACAACTAGTGGTCGACCGATATATCGCCAAGGCCGATATTTTAAATTTTTCATATACCGGCATTGGCCGATAAGTTTTTCTGTTTGGCCGATGCGTTCGAGGCGAGACTTTCATTTCGACGGCGCTGAGAACGGCAGCGCCTGAACACACAGTGCTTACATTCTCCCTCTTGTTCGCTGTCGTCGTTAACAGTTCTGTCTAATACGGATAGAAGTCTGTCTAATAATCAGATAGAACGGTTAAACAAATGAATTAAAATGTATACAAAGTATTATATTATTTGTAATAGAAAGGCAAACATTATAATACTTTCTCGTTTGCCGTAAGCATTCAGCAAATACGCATTTATATCATTTAAACAAATCTTTGAATGAATAATGAACATTTAATTTCACAAACCTTGGAAACTTAGTCGAATCCAGCTGTGAGATCTTGTGAAGGGTGCATTTGTATGCTGCATGATCGCATGTTCTCTGCGTGACGGTCGGTCTGTGCGAATTGAACGCTGACAGGAGGAGAGTTCAGCTTCACTGGAGAGGCGCGATCGACAAACTTTAAACTCGTGATTTTAAATTATGCTGCACTTTATGCATTTGCCCACTGTCATATTCATGTAATTGTCACTGTGTGCTGTATGTAAAATGAGTGTTACCTTGGCTTTATTTGAAAAAATATGATTCCCAATGCACACAAACTTCCCAGAATACTGAGTGCCCTGTTGGTTACAATGTTTACTTCCTTTTTAATTATATTTTTATTAAATATTTATTTATTTGTAAAAAATACTTTGTCATCTAAAGTATAAGTATGTTTATTTTACACATTTATTTTTTATCCATTTTCAAATGATTTCAAATTTCTTGAATATTAATTAAAATAACTACAATTATATCGGCCATCGGCCACCCTGCTTTCCAAGATATCGGCATCGGCTGTCAAAAAAACACATGTCGGTTGACCACTACATACAACCACCTGTCACAGCATCTCATATCACACCCCAAGAGAAATCTGAACTGTTATCCACCTAGTAAGATATTTTTTTGTAAGATATTTTTAGTGAATGGGTGTGACTTCATTATCGCTGTAGGTCGCTATAGGTATATTTTCACTATAGGGTAAAAAAAATTCTAGAAAAATAAAGTGCAATAAGCAGTAAAACTATTTGCGCTACAAATCAATGTGTATGATTACAATAAAAAAATTTTAATGATAAATACCAGTTTCCAATATCAAACAACATTACTAAAAGCGGAAGACACCAGAAGCTTTGCAAGCTTAAGTTAAAGGCGGCTGTGTCTGGTCTTACATTAAAAATTAGTTGGCTAGGACATGATGAGCTTGCAAAATACGTAACAGCAATGTAAACATGAAGTAAAACACTAGACTTAAACTGCCCACACACAAACAAATTATATGGCTTCAGAATACAGCAGTCTCTACAAACATCTCCATAAAGATTCAGTTGGTTCATAACCCAGCAGCCAGAGTTAAAAAATCAAGACCATATCAACCCTTTTAATTATCCAACACTGACTATGTGTTCTGTATTGATTATAAAATACTGCTACTTCCATATAAAGCTCAAAATGATCTAGCTCCTCAGTACTCTCAATCTCAGGATTTTGAATTCTAGACTATAAAAAGAAAGTGATTACTGAAAGCTTTAAATGGAATTTTGTTACTGCAGGATACCCATTGTGAGGTTCACTAGATCCTGTGCTAGATCCAGCCCCATATCCCATATCATCTGTGCTAAGGAGCCATGCCTACTGCCAGCTACAGTCTATACCAGACACAGAGAAACTCCACTGACCGCTGACATGAATTTACTTTTGCCATCAAAGTTTGTTTTCATTTTGGTTGATCAATAAAACCTATGCTCCTGTTTCCGTAAGATAACGTAAATCCAGAAATGTGCAAACAAGTCAAAACGGTTAAATATTTTACAAGTTTAAGATAGAATATTTTTGAAACAATCAATAAAACTCTAAAAAGAGAACAAGGTTTTGAAAGGTTTGTAACAATGTAAATGTCTTTACTGGCACTTTAATACATCCCTACTTAATAAAAGTATTCATTTCATTCTTTAAAAAAAATACTGTACACAAACTTTTAAACGGTAGACTACATTTGTAATATAATACAAATTATTTTAAAACTAATATTTGCTGTTCTGATTGTTAAAATAAACATCACATAATTATTACAGATTAGAGGAATAGGGCCCATCCATACCAACCCTGCAGGCATGGCGCTGGTCCAAACCCTACACTGCTTAAGTGTGAACCCGGGGGAGGCTGCTGGGGTGCAAAAACCCACGATTCCAGCTGTTCCTTTACGTGCCAAAGCTATCTCACAAATATGATTACATATTCCCTCTTCCAACCACCATTATGGATTACATTAGATCTTAAATGGGCCAAATGCACACTACACTTGAAACGTACTGAAACACACACACGTGCACACACATTCAGGGCTCTTCAGCATCCCCCTGCTGTGCCCTCCCCTTCAAAGCTAGAGGGGATTCACATGAACCAAAAATGCTGATCCTTCACAAAAGCACTGGGCAGAGGGAAAGGTCATACGCAACAGGCCAGGAAAATGCATGCCATCCTGGCTTTCCCTCTAATACCTTAAACCCTCTCACATTCCAGCCTAACCTACCTTTCCTCTAATGTACAGATTCTTCCGTGTGAGATTGCCGGTTCTCTGGACATCAGCCAATAGAAGCACAGGATGCGTGTTATCAGTGCCCTTCAGGCGATGCCACTTTGAGGAGTGTGTGACCAAGAGCTTGGGATGACGAGCTAAGTCGTTAACCACACCTTTGACCACTGCCACTCCCCACGAGTCAACGGTACAGGCGAGATGGCTGATAACATTTTCACAGGGAAAATATAAACACAAAACACAACAAAAGACCATGTTTAGAAAGTATTCACAGCTTTTGGCCTATCAAGGATATCTGGTACAAACAACACACACATTATATATATATATATATATATATACACACACACACACAGTCTAGTTTATACCGTTATGCTAACGCGGTTGACCGATTACTTGAAAAGAACCGACTAAAGAATGATTCACCTGCGAACAGCGCGATTTGTATTTTTAAACAGGAAGTGGGGCACACGTGTTTAGTACAATATTGTAAGAGAAAATGTTTCTTAGGTCCATATAACGTTATTTTCCGAGAAATATTACAAAAACATGTGTAACCTTTTAAAGTTTAAAGGGGTCATAGCCCGGGGTCGTCACATGTGGTTGCCGCAAGCCCGCCGGCCACGCCGTTCTCATGCCCACCGTCCATCGCTCACTCAGCACGCCGGCCTCCGCTCACTCTAGGCCGCCGCCGCTCACTTTTTCATTACACCAAATACACCAAATAATGTTCTTTTTAGCAACATCATATGACCCCTTTAATAACTTACGTTTAATAATATTAATATTACTAATAAATGTTACATTTAAATGTTTAATATTAATAATATTACATTTACACTTTATGTGCTCACATCCAAATATTTGATTTTTTATTTTACACATTCTATACAGATAAAAATACAGAGGCATGCAATTTTATCCCGTCCTCTAGCTCAGATCCAGTCCAGAGAAAAGACTTTGCAAACGTGTGTTAATAATCTCTACAGAAACAACATTTCACATTATGTGTGAAAGCCGCATCGTCCCAGGCTGGGGCTTTGGAAAAATAAATCAATAAAAAACAAAATATAGGAGGAAGAGAGGGTAGAGAATGAGAAAGACAGAGGTGTGAAAGAGAGAGAGAGAAAATGGACGGACCGCTGTTCTACAAATATTTGGAGATGTGGTGCTGTTTTCATTGCTGACATCAACATAAATTTGTGCAATGGGGCCCAAGATGCTCAGCAGGTGTCACTTTCTGTGAAAGGAGTAGAAGAGCAGTAGAAGGTGGTAAGAAAGGTTTTGAGGGTGGGAATGGAACGAGAGAGGTGGAAGACAATAAACTTTGCCCTTCTGAACTGTGCTTTCTCTCCCTCAGAGAAGTGTGGGTCATCTGCTCTCAACCCTTGGCCTTACCACCTCACACCGCAGTGCTTTCCCATCTGCCAAACCTAGAAACTCCACTTCAATCCACAGTCCTGACCACAACACACACACAAACAGTTATAATATGCCGCTGTATACTGTGTGTGTGCATGTGTGTGTGTGTGTGTATATCATACACACACACACTAGATAGATAGATAGATAGATAGATAGATAGATAGATAGATAGATAGATAGATAGATAGATAGATTGATTGATTGATTGATTGATTGATTGATTGATTGATTGATTGATCTTTGATCAATCTGATATGCTACTTTGCTGACCAAAAACATTTCTTATTATTAATCTATGATAAAATTTCCTATCAATAATCCAAGGTCAAAAGAACAGTATTTCTATTTGAAATTCAAAATCTTTTGTAACATTATAAATATCTTTAGAGTCACTTTAATGCATCAATTTAATTCATCCTTGCTGAATAAAAATATTAATTTCTTCAAATAAATAAATAAATAAAAATTGTAAAAAAAATTATGCTGACCCCAAACTTTTTATTGGTAGTATAACAATCACAAATTATCACAAAAAAATTGTGGCATAGGTGTGACTTTTGATATTTCATAACGTTTTTTTTCATCTAACATCATGATAAAACTGGCAGCGTCTATGGCAGTCTGGTTAGGTTTGTTTCCTGCAACCATATACTAAGACCAGATACAGAATATCTCCCACGATTCGGAATATTGACCAGACCTGTTGATTCATTGTTTCTAACATTGCTTCCACACACATTATTTATTCAGCCATCTTGTCCAAGTCCCTGGACACTTTCTGGGTCAGGACTTCCTGGGCAGCAGTAGCTGAGTCAGCGGCCAATCAGACAGCCCCACTGGGGCTTGCCGTGTCCAGAGGTATGCTTCCTGTTTTTGTCAGCACTTGTCAGGAGCCACCTGGCCAGTGCCGACCAAAGAGGGTCAGTTTGCTCAGGGGTCCATCCCTGAAGGGAGTTCAGGGGGTCAGGAAGTGGGAAAAAGCGACCCAGAATGACACACAGCATAGCCGTGATGCCACACATGAAGCGTGACCTGGTTTGCTACAGCATAGAGAAGGCAGCGAGGCTTAATCCAGTTAGTTCCAATAATCCCTTGGTCACCTATACAATGACAATTGATATACACAATTGAGGCCTACATGCACAAAATAGCCCTGCACCAGTCAAAATGGAAACAAATCAGGCCTCCATTCAGCATCAGTCAATCACTCACAAAGCCACGACTTCACCACATAAAAGATCATTGTGCAAAAGTGCAGGAGCAACGGTGCAATAAATAACACATCAGTTAGCACAGGTTGCTGCAGCGGTTAATAACTGTTCTGGCTCTGGGTCATGCCTGCTCCTCTGTGTAAATGCAGAATGGAGGTTCGAGTTCCTGCTGCCCACAGCGGTCTGGACCTTTCCACTTCACCTCCTCCTAAAAGATGCCCCACAATGGCCTCCAGCTCTAATGAGTTGGCTTTTTGGGTGGATACGAGCACAGCGAACAGGTGCGACTGGGACTGGAGGCGTAGGGAGAATGGGAAGAGGTCTCTGTTTGTCCCTTCAGTGTCTGCCAGATAAACAGACCGACCAGCAGAGCAACCTTAAATTCTTTCAGGGAATAGGTGAAAGACTCTGCAGCTGGAGGGCTTGAATGGACCCTGCCACACTCCACCAAACTCTCTAATGAGCAAAAGCTTGGCACAGGCTATTCGAAAGGACAAAACAAAAAGCCACTGTGGAGCTAAAATGAGAAAGAAAGGAAGAAAGACATGGCACACGGGTCATTATAGGGACATTCTGAAGGATGAAGACATTGGGATGGGTAGTTCAGGATGTATGGATGCCAACACTGCTTGGTGTAATTAAAAAGCTTTTTGGGAGATTTTTCTGGGAGAACATACTGTTCCTGCTCACTCAACCACTGTGAAGCATTATGTGAGTCTGAACCAAGTCAAGAGACAATGGACATCAGTGAATAGATAGGGTGCTTATTTTTGATGAACACTATTGCAATCTAAATGAGTGTGTGTTTGGAGTAGCAGATATGACAGGGTGGTCATTGTGTCTCTTTAGTAGTAGTGGGTGGCAGAAGCTTTAAAATAATGCAATTAAACACTGACCTCTTAGATGCGCTAACTCTCCCATCTGGGTAGGCCTTGTCAGTCAAGTGTGACAAGAAAGTGTTCATAGTTGCATTCTGAGTTTTAAATGGAATTTAATTTAAAGGAAAACACCAAACACCACAAGTATCCATAGGACTCAGTCACTGAATTCCATGTCTTCTGCCACATGGCAAAGAAATAAATGAAGATATAAATCATATATTTATACTACCTGTCAAAAGTTGATCGATGATATTTTGTAATGCTTTTGAAAGATGTCACATGTGCTCACCGATGCTGCATTTACTTGATTAAAAATACAATAAAAACAGTATTGTGAAATATCTTTAAAATTTAAAATAACTGTTTAAAATGCTATTTATTCATGTCATGGCAAAGCTGAATTTTCAGCAGCCCTAACTCATGTCTTCATACAAGATCCTTCACATGATCCTTTAGAAATCATTCTTATATGCTGATTTGGTGCTCAAGTAATCTTTATTCTTATTATCAAAGTTAAAAAAGTCTTTACAGTCGATTGAATTTAATGCATCCTTGCTGAAAACAAGTATTAATTTCTTTAAAAAGAAGAAAAAAAAATCTTAATGACACCCAACTTGTCAAATATTTCAAAATATACAAAATATTTTGCTAATACAGATTTAAAATATATATTCATTTTTTTTATTTCTCTGTATTGTCAAAAACATTGTAAAAAAATACAAATTTTAAATATATTATTTTTTTATATATATATTTCGATATTTGAAGGTTTAAACAAAACTAAAAATATTTTCATCTTGCAAAATGTATTTTCCTAAGCTGCACAGTTTCAGTTCTACAATACAGTAAATAAACAGGCAGTAAATACATTTATTTTTAAATTGATTTATTTTGTTAAACTCACACAACCAGTAGTCTGGGGGGAAAAAATCCTTCTTCCAATTTATTATTTTTGTTGTCCATTTTCGCAGGTGCAGGTGGAACTGAGGGAATATTTCTCTCCACCTCACAAAGACCTCCAGAGCAGCTATGAAGACTAAACCGTGCATTAGCATTATGCTAACATAGCCTAGGATTAAGGAACATGAAAGGCAGCAAAGCCTTGGTAAGATGGTCTTCAGCAGTCGGCAGCTGGGGAAATCGAAGTGAGAATCACAAGCATGGCAAGTCTACTTGAGTCAACAGGAAAAAGAACAGCTGGGCCACACAGAAAGAGAATGTCGCTCTTCTTAAAACACTGTATTGCAACACTAACACTACATGGCCGCTGGCTTAGAAGAAACGCCAAAAAATACCTCGAAAAAGTGATTATAGTTCTGCCTCTGATGAATCAAAATAAAGAATCACCTTACAGTGATTGGCTGCCATTCAGCGTTTTTCACCTGTCAAGTATTTCTTAGGGTGTATTCACACCAGGAAAGTCCGCTAGTTCACTTGCTTTGGTCCGGACCAACTACAATGTTGATTTTTTTGTTTGGTGTGGTTCGCTTTCACCAAGTGAACCAGAAATTGTAAACAAAACCAAACGTGTGCTAAAGGGCATCCATTCATTGGACAGAAATTCTCAAGCATTCACGTTCGGAACCGGACCGAGACCACCTCTTCAGCTGGGTCTTGGTACGGTTGTTTGGTCCGCACCCAAGTGTGATTGCTGTATTCACACCTGCCCAAAAGATCCGCACCAAGGGAGGAAACGAACTTGAGTTCAATTCAATCGAACCAAACAAGACAGGTATGAATACACCCTTAATTTTTGGATGCTCTCAACACTTTCTTCACTCCACATTCAATCCCACAATCCTCTGCAGGCGATTCCTGATCAGCTTTTGTAGAGAATAATTGAAAACACCCACTTATTTCTGCACAGTATGTATTTTTATTAAATTGTATTTAATTGAAGAAAGGTTTTTTGGTTTTTTTTTCAGTGATGTAAAAGTGTCTTTAGCTCATATTTATCTCTCCAAAAAAAAAAAAAAAAAACAGCTGCATGGCCTGGCTGCACTATTGAGACAAGTGCACAGCATATGAATGCGGATCACCCACTAACACGCCTACAGCACCAAACATTCCTGCACCTTCCTGCCCGTCTAAACAAAATAAATCAATCGTGTTAAAACCCACACCGAAAAAAGTCATGTCAACACTAAGCCTGATATAGGATGGATCGTAATTTTTAAGTAGATTTTCATGTTACAACCTTGGCCATTACAACAGAACACAAATACAGTGGTGAGCTTTGATCACAGCATGGTGAAAAATTTATGAAGAACAAGATGGCTGAGGGAGACCTGATCGAGGTATCAGTAGGCAGGACAAACGGTTCTTGGATGTGCGCAAAAACGTGCCGTCACACTTGTCTGCTGCCAAGAGAGATGAAGGGCTCCCAACAAACCTTCAAATCACAAGCTGTAGAAATAAGACATTTGAGACAATAAATACCTTAACACAATGTGGACATTAGAAACCTGGCTCACTTCAGATCTAAATCAACTCCATGTGGAGATCATCTGAAATGAAGAGTGGTTAGGTTACTGCATTTCAGAAAATTCATACATTCATGTTTCATTTGATGTAAACTCGTGTTTCTGGATTAAGGTCATATGGAGCACTATTTATTTATAGAAGTATATATCCAAAAATAATATAAGGAAATATAAGTAAAACTTTGATATTTTAAAACATGTATCAGAAAAATATTTTGAAATATTTGAAATATACAGTAACATTTAAATGTTTCAAATAAGATTTTTAAAGAAATAACTTTAAAATTAAGAACACAGAGTGATTAGATTATTATTTTACTATATATATATATATATATATATATATATATATGTGTGTGTGTGTGTGTATTTATGTATTATTTCCTTAACTCTTTTGTATTCCTTGGAGATAAAAAAATTAATATTGGGAATGAAAGTGTTAGCATATAAATCATACATTTACAATAAAGTTTGAGGTTTGGGTTGGACTAAAACAAACAAGGGAAAAAAAGGTTATTGGAGATTTTGAGTTGATGAGCAGCCCTCATGCATTCAGTTCCACTTGGTTCCACACAGATAAGACAGGAATTTTAACACACTCAAGCGTGGGCTAATTAAAACCCCACACTCTGTGTTGCCAGAACAGGAATCAATATGCTTATTTAATTCATCTATACATCACACAAGATCAGCCCCAAACCAGCTTTGAGAAAAAAATCATCAGAAACAGAAAAAAGACACACATACTTGGCTCTTCATTTGTGCTTGACGATAACATTGAATGTTGAAACCGGTAAAAGTTTGCTCCTCGAGGGCTTACAAAGTCAATTATATACAGAAACACTCATATGCTGTGCATGCAGTAGTCACAAACATGGGCCCCTTTCACTAATTGAATCGAGTTCAATGGCATTAACAAAAGAATCTCATTATCTAGACTTCTCCGAAAACTCGGCTTCATAAAGCAGGTCCCAGGCCTGTGAGAAGTGCTAATTTGTAAACGTGTCTGTGAAAGAGAACAGAAGGTTATTAATAATTCCCTTGACCTTGTTCGAATCAGATATCACAATGAAGGGTAATGTTCAATAATTGATTTACTCAGGCTCAGTTGTCTCTTTAAGAATGATGATTTTTAAACATGCTGACACTTCTGCTCTAGCTGAACGAAACTGTATTATTACAGGATACTGGCCAAGACTGGTTGAGATTTAAAACCAAATGTGGGCTTACTTTTCTTCAGGCCTGGATTTTATATTCAAAAGCGCAATTTCTGGCAAATTGCACTGAAACCCCTGGAGGGGTCTTGAGGGGGTGTTCTAAATTTTGTGTCATTTAAAATGCAAAATGTTTCAGTAATATATAAAACATAGAAAACATCACATACAACTGTCCTGATATAATGAAGATAAAGGCCATTTCAAAGACAGAATTTCATGACAAGAAAAACGTATTTAAAATATGAATAAAAATTATTTATATTTAAATATTAGAAAGGTAGTGTGAGATCAAGTGTACAATGTCATGCAGAGAGACTCTCCAAAAATGTAAATATTTATGAATTTGATTAAAAATACTTTATATATTAAATATAACATATTGAACTAAACATAATATTATATACTAACTTTGTTTGGAAATAATGATTAAGATTACTCATATATATATTTGAGAAGGTATTTTTGTACATCTTTTGCACATCTTCACAGTCTTTGTACTTGGTTATACCACATGAAACCAATAAGAAAAGAGTACATTTCTAAGCGTTTCCAATTAATCTTTTTCATTCTTTTAAAAGATTTTTCCTCATATGTCATTGACCCTCCTACATTGGTTTTGACCTCAAAGGAGGATCTCGACCACATCTTTTCTCTCTCCTCAGCTGTGACTACAGTTCACTCCCCTTCCACTTTATCAATTAAATCTTCCTCTGTTATCTAACCCTCATTTCTTTTATTTCTACTTTTGTTTTTGGCCTCAAAATCCAATTAGGCTTCATCTGAAACACCAGCAGTGTGGGAACTTTATCCATTCATGAGGGGAGATAACTAAACTAATTAAGCCTAGGTTCCTCTCTGAAGCTCGCTTGAATGTGCAAATTAAAAATGCAGACGCAGCCTAGATTGGATTAGATAGGCCATGTAAATAGGGGGAGGACTTTATCTTTAAATGACACTAAATTGTTTTCTGCTCCCTCTCTCGGCACCCGTTTTTTACACCTCCCGCTCACAGACACTTTTAATGACGCTACGGCACAGGGAGGGAGGGGAGAGAGGGCAGAAACAGTGAGAGATCTGGAAAGCGGGGCCATCTGGGCACACTGGCTGGGTGTTAGTATAGTGCCAAACAGGAGTGAATGAAGGTTGGGGTGATTTTCAGCAACATGTGAAGAAACGCTGGCTGTTTGCTCTAATGGCCTCCTCTCCAGCAGAGTAAACACAAACACTAAGCCTGCTGAGTCCTGTTTACTCCAGTTAGCTGCCCTCTCTGGCCCACAGGACCACCCTGTGCTCCCTAACACACCCACATGCTGCAGCCAGGCCCAAATAAGCTCCCTCTTGGGGCTTATGGCGCAGACAATCAATGGACGGGGGTCTGGACAGAATGTCAGAGCCATCATACCATCATGCTTCTGTTAAAGAGAACGAAAGAGTGATTAGGAGAAGATCCAGCATTGTGTTCATCAGTCAGTATGTTAACTTGCTCCGTTATAATACATGACACAACGTGTAACTGAATATTTGAAGAATTAAATACACGTCAGGCATCACCTCAATTTTTTGAAGCAAAGCACACAATGCCAAGGACAAGTGAAGGTCGAATAATATGTGTGCAGTTCAAAACTTTGGCATCCATTAGATTTTTAATGTTTTTGAAATAAACAAACATTAAACATACAGCAAAAACTGTAACAGTCAAATATTATTACAATTTAAAATAGATGTTTTCTATTTTAATATATTTTAAAATGTCATTTATTCCTGTGATAGCAAAGCTGAATTTCCAGTAGCTATTACTGTCTTCAGTCTTCAGTGTCACATGATCCTTCAGAAACCATTCTAATATGCTGCTCAAGAAACATTCCCTATTATTATGAATTTTGAAAACAGTTGTGCTGCTTAATATTTTTGTGGAAACCATGATACTTTTTTTTTTCAAGATTTTTGATAAATAGAAAGTTCAAATGAACAGCATTTATTTGAAAAATAAATCTTTTTCAACATTATAAATGTCTCTACAGTTGATTTATATCAATTTAATGCATCTTTGCTGAATAGAATAATCTTTTTTTTAAATCTTGAACCCAAACTTTTGAAATGCAGGATGAAGCTAGATCTGTTAGCTTTTTTTTTTTTTTTAAAGACTAATTTATTATTTTATTTTAATTGAAATCTAGCTTATATAGTGCTTGCAAACATACGGAGTATGAAAAGACATACATTGGACAAACTGTGCAGTCAAAGTGTGAAAATGTTAATGTGAGTTTTATAAATGCTAACATCTTTAAAACTACATATACAGTATAGTCTTGTTATTTGCACTGTTCGCTAGAGAATTCTGGGAAAATTCGAATTAATTTAATAATTAATAATTAATTAGTATCTAATTAATTAATTAATAACATCTAATTAATGGTTTTAGAAATTTTCCTTTCACACATGATCACAACAGGCACTGAAAACACAGCCTACCAGCAGAGAGCAACTTAATTTGAAGCTTTGATCAAGTAAAATTAAGAGTATGATAACTGACCATGTTTAAAATTACATGGCATACGTGCTACCATAGTGAAGAGGCCTAAAAAAGTTAATTTAAAGCTCTCAAGTATGATCAGATGAACACAAAGTAACATGAAGACTCTGTAGGCTGTCAAACACGGGAATAGTGCATTTCAGAGGCGGATGATTGAGTTCAATGGGACTTGACGACAAGGTGATTACAGTTATTATGTTGGCACGCTGAAACATTTCTAACAGGAGATTGAATTAAGCAAGCATCAGTATGAGTTAATTTAACCCACAAACATAGCGCTACAGAGCCAGAACGCAGCAGCTGTATCCATAGGAATAGTCCTCCCATATGGGTTTCTGTCTCGCCACTAGCCTTAATGGACCTCTGCTCATGTCAGCCACTGCCAAAAGAGTATCATCAGGATCATCCTGACTGTTTCACTGCAGAGAGAGAGAAAGAAATAGGGAATAAATTAGAGGAAATGTGAAGGGTGAAGTGTGCCATTGAAAGGGGTGAGGGAAAAGGAAGTTGTTGCGTGAGACAGGCAGCAGGGGGAGCAGCTCTTCTATTGATTGGAGGCAAAGATAGAAGAGGCTTCAAACCTGCTGTGGGGCGGCCGGGCGAGACCAGCCAACATACCTAACTACAGCTTCACTTCAGCGGGCTCTGGAGGGGCCGTCTACCCGAGTCTCCCCACTGCTCTTATGTGGAAATCATTGGCTTTGTTGCTATGCAGGGAACAGTTGACAGCGGTGTAAATAAACTTCATCCTGTATTGCCGTCTTCTAAAATGACTAAGCAAACAGATTGCAGTTTTAGTCGAGAATAGAAACCAGGACTGAACAATAATCAAAAAGACAATTATTCAATATACTGACAATTCAAAAGCTGTAATGACAAAAAAGGATGCACATGAAAGTGAAATCAAAAATTTAAATGAATAAAGTGAATTAAAAATTTCACTGTCAGACATTAAAGGGTTAGTTCACCCAAAAATTCTGTCATTAATTACTCACCCTGATGTCCTTCTAAACCTGTAAGACCTCCGTTCATCTTCGGAACACAAATTAAGATATTTTTGATGAATTCTGAGAGCTCTCAGACCCTCCCATAGACAGCAATGTAATTACCACGATCAAGGTACAGAAACGTAGCAAGGAGATCGGTAAAATAATCCATATGATGTGAGATCAGGGGTTCAACTGTAAATTTAGAAGCTACGAGAATACTTTTTGTACTCAAAGAAAACAAAAATAACGACTTTATTCAACAATTCGTCTCCTCCGCGTCACCCTGGTGCCATTTTGGAGAATATCCACTGAACGTAAACAACGTATGCTATTCTGTGTCAGCTGCGTCACGCGGATACGTTGTTTTCATTCAAATCAAAGCGTAAACAACGTAGAAAACGTATCCACGTGACGTAGCTGACACAGAATAGCATACGCTGTTTACGTTCAGTGGGAGGGTCAGAGAGCTGTCAGAATGCATCGAAAATATCTTAATTTGTGTTCCAAAGACGAACGGAGGTCTTACGGGTTTAGAACCACATGAGGGGGAATAATTAATGACAGAATTTTCATTTTTGGGTGAACTAACCCTTTAAACCGACACCTCAGAAATGTTAAAGTCTACAATAAGTCTCGGATAATAATAATAAAAATAATTTATATTAAAATATTAGAAAGGTAATGTAAGATCAGAGTAAAATGTCATGCGGAGAGACTCTCCAAAAATGTTTGAATTTGATTAAAAATACTTTCTATATTAATAAATAAAATGTACTAAATCTATTAAACGTATATATTATAAACTAACATATATATATAAAAAAATAACTTTGTTCAGAAATAATGATTGAGATTGCACATACATTTGTTTGTGAAAAGATGTTTTTGCACATCAAGACTTTGTCTGGTTTTTCATACCACATGAGGCCAATTTCTAAGCGTTTCCAATTAATTTTTTCATTCTGTTAAAAAATTTTTCCTCGTGTGTCACTGACCCTCCTACATCGGTTTTGACCTTAAACAAGGATCTCGACTTCATCTTTTCTCTCTCCTCAGCTGTGACTACAGTTCACTCCCCTTCCACTTTATCAATTAAATCTTCCTCTGTTATCTAACCCTCATTTCTTTTATTTCTACTTTTGTTTTTGGCCTCAAAATCCAATTAGGCTTCATCTGAAACACCAGCAGTGTGGGAACTTTATCCATTCATGAGGGGAGATAACTAAACTAATTAAGCCTAGGTTCCTCTCTGAAGCTCGCTTGAATGTGCAAATTAAAAATGCAGACACAGCCTAGATTGGATTAGATAGGCTATGTAAATAGGGGGAGGACTTTATCTTTAAATGCCACTAAATTGTTTTCTGCTCCCTCTCTCGGCACCCGTTTTTTACACCTCCCGCTCACAGACACTTTTAATGACGCCACGGCGCAGGAAGGGAGGGGAGAGAGGGCAGAAACAGTGAGAGATCTGGAAAGCGGGGCCATCTGGGCACACTGGCTGGGTGTTAGTATAGTGCCAAACAGGAGTGAATGAAGGTTGGGGTGATTTTCAGCAACATGTGAAGAAACGCTGGCTGTTTGCTCTAATGGCCTCCTCTCCAGCAGAGTAAACACAAACACTAAGCCTGCTGAGTCCTGTTTACTCCAGTTAGCTGCCCTCTCTGGCCCACAGGACCACCCTGTGCTCCCTAACACACCCACATGCTGCAGCCAGGCCCAAATAAGCTCCCTCTTGGGGCTTATGGCGCAGACAATCAATGGACGGGGGTCTGGACAGAATGTCAGAGCCATCATACCATCATGCTTCTGTTAAAGAGAACGAAAGAGTGATTAGGAGAAGATCCAGCATTGTGTTCATCAGTCAGTATGTTAACTTGCTCCGTTATAATACATGACACAACGTGTAACTGAATATTTGAAGAATTAAATACACGTCAGGCATCACCTCAATTTTTTGAAGCAAAGCACACAATGCCAAGGACAAGTGAAGGTCGAATAATATGTGTGCAGTTCAAAACTTTGGCATCCATTAGATTTTTAATGTTTTTGAAATAAACAAACATTAAACATACAGCAAAAACTGTAACAGTCAAATATTATTACAATTTAAAATAGATGTTTTCTATTTTAATATATTTTAAAATGTCATTTATTCCTGTGATAGCAAAGCTGAATTTCCAGTAGCTATTACTGTCTTCAGTCTTCAGTGTCACATGATCCTTCAGAAACCATTCTAATATGCTGCTCAAGAAACATTCCCTATTATTATGAATTTTGAAAACAGTTGTGCTGCTTAATATTTTTGTGGAAACCATGATACTTTTTTTTTTCAAGATTTTTGATAAATAGAAAGTTCAAATGAACAGCATTTATTTGAAAAATAAATCTTTTTCAACATTATAAATGTCTCTACAGTTGATTTATATCAATTTAATGCATCTTTGCTGAATAGAATAATCTTTTTTTTAAATCTTGAACCCAAACTTTTGAAATGCAGGATGAAGCTAGATCTGTTAGCTTTTTTTTTTTTTTTAAAGACTAATTTATTATTTTATTTTAATTGAAATCTAGCTTATATAGTGCTTGCAAACATACGGAGTATGAAAAGACATACATTGGACAAACTGTGCAGTCAAAGTGTGAAAATGTTAATGTGAGTTTTATAAATGCTAACATCTTTAAAACTACATATACAGTATAGTCTTGTTATTTGCACTGTTCGCTAGAGAATTCTGGGAAAATTCGAATTAATTTAATAATTAATAATTAATTAGTATCTAATTAATTAATTAATAACATCTAATTAATGGTTTTAGAAATTTTCCTTTCACACATGATCACAACAGGCACTGAAAACACAGCCTACCAGCAGAGAGCAACTTAATTTGAAGCTTTGATCAAGTAAAATTAAGAGTATGATAACTGACCATGTTTAAAATTACATGGCATACGTGCTACCATAGTGAAGAGGCCTAAAAAAGTTAATTTAAAGCTCTCAAGTATGATCAGATGAACACAAAGTAACATGAAGACTCTGTAGGCTGTCAAACACGGGAATAGTGCATTTCAGAGGCGGATGATTGAGTTCAATGGGACTTGACGACAAGGTGATTACAGTTATTATGTTGGCACGCTGAAACATTTCTAACAGGAGATTGAATTAAGCAAGCATCAGTATGAGTTAATTTAACCCACAAACATAGCGCTACAGAGCCAGAACGCAGCAGCTGTATCCATAGGAATAGTCCTCCCATATGGGTTTCTGTCTCGCCACTAGCCTTAATGGACCTCTGCTCATGTCAGCCACTGCCAAAAGAGTATCATCAGGATCATCCTGACTGTTTCACTGCAGAGAGAGAGAAAGAAATAGGGAATAAATTAGAGGAAATGTGAAGGGTGAAGTGTGCCATTGAAAGGGGTGAGGGAAAAGGAAGTTGTTGCGTGAGACAGGCAGCAGGGGGAGCAGCTCTTCTATTGATTGGAGGCAAAGATAGAAGAGGCTTCAAACCTGCTGTGGGGCGGCCGGGCGAGACCAGCCAACATACCTAACTACAGCTTCACTTCAGCGGGCTCTGGAGGGGCCGTCTACCCGAGTCTCCCCACTGCTCTTATGTGGAAATCATTGGCTTTGTTGCTATGCAGGGAACAGTTGACAGCGGTGTAAATAAACTTCATCCTGTATTGCCGTCTTCTAAAATGACTAAGCAAACAGATTGCAGTTTTAGTCGAGAATAGAAACCAGGACTGAACAATAATCAAAAAGACAATTATTCAATATACTGACAATTCAAAAGCTGTAATGACAAAAAAGGATGCACATGAAAGTGAAATCAAAAATTTAAATGAATAAAGTGAATTAAAAATTTCACTGTCAGACATTAAAGGGTTAGTTCACCCAAAAATTCTGTCATTAATTACTCACCCTGATGTCCTTCTAAACCTGTAAGACCTCCGTTCATCTTCGGAACACAAATTAAGATATTTTTGATGAATTCTGAGAGCTCTCAGACCCTCCCATAGACAGCAATGTAATTACCACGATCAAGGTACAGAAACGTAGCAAGGAGATCGGTAAAATAATCCATATGATGTGAGATCAGGGGTTCAACTGTAAATTTAGAAGCTACGAGAATACTTTTTGTACTCAAAGAAAACAAAAATAACGACTTTATTCAACAATTCGTCTCCTCCGCGTCACCCTGGTGCCATTTTGGAGAATATCCACTGAACGTAAACAACGTATGCTATTCTGTGTCAGCTGCGTCACGCGGATACGTTGTTTTCATTCAAATCAAAGCGTAAACAACGTAGAAAACGTATCCACGTGACGTAGCTGACACAGAATAGCATACGCTGTTTACGTTCAGTGGGAGGGTCAGAGAGCTGTCAGAATGCATCGAAAATATCTTAATTTGTGTTCCAAAGACGAACGGAGGTCTTACGGGTTTAGAACCACATGAGGGGGAAAGACTAATGACAGAATTTTCATTTTTGGGTGAACTAACCCTTTAAACCGACACCTCAGAAATGTTAAAGTCTACAATAAGTCTCGGAAAGCAGGTCAACCGAGATATAAATGAGACCATCTGACCGCAGTTAATATCTGACAGATACACTTACCAGAAATAATGAAACGTTTGAAAGATTTATCAGTTAAATTAGTACAAAATAAAAGTATCTGTCATTTTAAATTGCGAAGTAAAAAAGAACTTGAATAGAAGGGGGAAATTGGCAGAAAAGGTAATTTCCTTTCATTAACTCGTCTGCTCTGGTAAGCGCTTGTTAAATTTAGGGTTCACCAGATCACACTGAGGTGTGTGTGTGTTGTGGCCAAAAACATCTGCTAATGAGAGATTCCTGGTGGAAAATTGGCTGGCAGACAGAACTGTACGCGCAGCTAAAATCTCAAAATTTCTAGGTGGGAAATTTTCTCTTGGCATGTTTAATTTGGTCACTATGGCTTTTGAATATATTTGCATGCATGTGTGTGTGTGTTTGTTCTCCATCTAGGCCTTTCTTTTGTCCCCGTTAATGTTTTAGTTATGCAAGGACATTCAGTGAGGCCACAAGTCAGGAAGTGTTAAACTTACCAAATGCAGACAATTAAGTGCTCTTGAGACAAAATGGAGAAGTGAGAACTCACAGAGCTGATACTCTTTACTTTAAAAACACACATACGGCAGGTTTATTCACCTCCTCATCTCTGTATTAGCCTCTAACCCCAATGTTTTAACAACAGGAACGCCAGACTTAAATTGGGTGAAACAATTTTTCCACAGCCCCAAACCATCTTAAATCACGGCCCCCGGAAGAGGCTTTGCTCTGCAGCAGCATCATTAGGGCTTTAAATGTTTTCAAAACATCCCTCATTAGCAACGACCCTTCCACCACACACACATTTACATCCACAAACAACAAGCTCCTGGATCTCATTCCAAGGGAGGTAAGAATTTGCAACAGTGGCGATGTATAAAAAAAGGCCTAATCTGTTATTCCCAGAGCTGACTGTTAAATGACAACACCTAGTCTTTATAAACACACACATCAGTCCTGATGTCCCCGTGATGGTATGACAGACGTGAGATGAGTCATTTGGGTTGGCTGAAAGAATAGTTCTGTCAGGACTACTATCGTCAAAATGATAGATACTTAGCATAAAGTTTGGTTTGGCGGTATGGTTCTGTTCTGGGCAAAAACCTCCCTGCCCATCCATGCAGCCTGTCATGAATGAGCAGGGAGAGCAGCAATAATAACCCCCCTAGGGTTAACAGAACAGAACAAGGCAGATATCATTAATGTACTTAATGATATTTAAGTGTAACACTTTATTCAAGATAAAGGAGTCTGATTAGCAAGGAATATCAGAAAGCCAAGTCCTGACTGTGGCGAAAGGAGGAGCTGGGGATGGAGGAGGGTAATTTGCTCCTGAGCAAGCTGAAAAGCTGCTGAATAATACTGAATAGAGCTTATATAGGAAAGCTGGGAAAAGTGTCGTATTCCTATAGGTAGATGTGATCAGCTGAGAATCAGCTGATGCAAGCTTGACTCACGTGACCTGCCAGAACTAACGCTGACGCTTAATATGTGTGTCTGTGTGCATATGAAACTCTCCTCACCTTGACCAGCCCACGCGTATGGGGGCACGACACTGACCTTGGCATCTTGGCGATTAATTTGCCCCTGATCTTGTCTCCCATGGTTTGAGTAGCGTGTGTGTCAGGTCCAATGAAGGTGACACCTTCTGCTGCCTGCCGAGATAATAAAGGCTTTACCTTTACAGCTCAAGCATATCAGGTAGAAGCTGAGCATGTTCACTCTCGTGTAAATAAGCATGTTTGAGAGACAGACAGTGTAGGTGGGCAAAAAAGCAGCTATATATGCTCATTCTTATCCATTTTCTTCAGAGCAGCTCATCGTCATGTGATCAAAGCTGGAGATATTCGCTGGAAACCGTGTGGTGGGTAGCGCGGCATATCTCTGGGCCCATCTAGCTTGGAGAACAGCTCAGGTAAGACTGCGGTAGCAAAGGGAATGGTTAATTACAGCCTGACAGAAGAGACCCAGAGATTAGCGGGATGGCAGGGCGGAACAAGATGCAGGCCTAGTGGAAACGCAATCTGAATGCTGGAGACGAAACTGTAGGGAACATAATATCTTTTTGCTAATTTCTGCTTGGTTAATCCCGCACTCGGACATTCCCACTGCATTTTGGAAGTCATACTGACTGAGAGGAAGTTATTCTGTAGATATAAAAAACTGTGTGCATGTTTTTTTGTTTTTTTTGACAACTGAATTTCAGAACTTTTAACGAATATTATAACACATTCTCTATAAATGATTACTCACAGTAAGAAATTAAAACAATAAGTAATTGTTTATATTTATGGCACAAATTAATAGGAATCTCTGCTATATATTTATTTTTCAAAATGAATAGATCACATAATATTATTTAAAATATTATCAATATTTAATCATTATTAATATTATTTAAAATAATAATTTATATAATTATTAATTTAATATTTTATTAATTAACTTACATAAAATATTATATTTGTACATTTTATAGAATATAAAAACAAAGTAATATTTTAAACAATAACTTTTAAAAAATAATAACCAAGTAAATATTAACAAATCAATAATAAGAGGCAAAATAACCAGATAATTATTTAGTGTGAGATTAAAAAAAAATAATAATAAATTCTTCTGCTTCCCAGGTTAACAGTGCAGACTTAAGCCAGCTGTGATCTCTGTTGTGTCATTTTACAAATTAAGCACAATTAAAAGTTCAAGCTCTCCCAAATGTCACTCACTTTCCCTTCACAGGTCTCTATTTACCAAAAACAAACCAAGGGCTGGAGGGGGTGACAGGAGCTGTTCTTCCGCTGAAAACAGGTGTTTCACTGCCAATGGCCGAGAACAACCTCATTGAAGCACACTCTGACATTTGTGTGTCAGTGTGTGTGTGTGTGTGTGTGTAAACTGTGTCCAGTATCACTGTTATCATGCCATTGAGGCCCTGCAGAGGAGGCTACGTGCTCCCTACCAACACACAACCTTTACTTTACCTCACTTTTCCCTCCATCACCATTTACTACAGACTCTTAACATAATAAAGGGAACCTGGAGAACTAATCCTCAGAAATCTGCTTTCCTCTCTCGCCTGTTCCTTCAGGCAATACAGCATGAGAAAACACTTCATTTGAATTCTTAAACTGTACAAACTGTGAATGAGCTCCTTTTAACTGCAAATGTCATTACATCTCCATTTCCAGGGGAGAGCAGTAGGGGAAAAGAGGCTCTCTCACATTCATGACAAACCGTTTTAAATAGGGCACAATGGGGCAAGGGGCCCCCCAAAAGAGAAGGGCCATAATATCAAATGCATTTACCTGGCACTTATGTTTCAAATAGGTGTCTTTGCTCTAATTCCACAAAACATATACACACACATTTGAGAGGCGGTGACCCTTTTGAGCTCAATTTTATCGTTGTTTCTTAAAGATTTATAGGGATGGTTCACCTAAAAATAACATTTCTGTCATATTACTCACCCTCATGTCTTTCAAAAAATGTATGACTGACTTTCGTCTGTGGAACATAAAAGAAGATTTATTGAGAAATTTCTTTTTTTTTTTTCTCTCAAATGACTTGGTCAAAATTCATCAAAATATCTTCATTTGTGTTTCACAGAGATATAGTCCTACAAGGTTTGGAATGACATGATTTTCACAAAATTTTCATTTTGGGGTGAACTATCCCATTAGGCTATGAATGTCTCATGTTTAAAATAAATAACAATATTGGAAACTCTCTGAAATGTACATGCTGTTTTGTTTCACTGCTGAAAGTCTTTATTCTTAAGAAATGGCCCATTCAAGACTGTTGTATTGTCAAAATGACTCGCGAGGTGTCTGTCCACATTCACAAACAGCAGTGAGAAACATTAAACATGACATGAGAGAGATCTTGACAATCCTAAAAGCCACAAAACACAAGCGCAACATCTTGCGGGAAACCAGCCAAACCAAACATGGCATATGGCAGCCATTAAAGTGATCCGGCATCAGAGCCGACTTCAGCCATTAAAAAAAGCCACACAGTATTTCTGCTTGATCATGTCACTTTAGCAGATCTAATTGGCTGCGTTCTGTCCATGTTTCACAGCAACAGTAAACCACATTACCCAGCCGGTCCCTTTCATCTCAGCAGAATTACATTAGCGCAGCTGTGTTCGACAGAGGTCGCAGCACATCACGACAGCTAACAACATTCGGAATGATTAGAAAAGCAATAAATCCCAGCTTTCACAAGCCACGCATTAGCACGTTATGATATTTAAAATCACAGCCTCATCACTGTCAGCGGTCAGACGGCATTTGAATATAAAGGTGAGGATTTTGAAAAGGATGAAATGTGAAATTTGAGGCTCAGGTTTTCAGAAACCCAATTTTCTGAGCTACGTTGTGAATTAGCACATGCTAGCAGGCAGTCAGAAGCGGAGACGACTAGCGCTGCATTGATATTCCTTGAGTGTACATCCATTCACGACTTCACCCTGGTAGTGTTCGGATCAAAGGAAACTTTCCTCGAAGCACATCTGATCAAACTCAGCCGTACTTCACTCAAATACACGGACACATTTGTTCCCACACTGCATTCTACTCAAAGATGCTATTTACATTACTACAAGAAGCAGTCCACTGTTACATGTGGACTGAAGTAAAACAACATGATTGTAAGACTTAAAATGTATCTTCTTCTTCTTCTTTGGAATTTTTTGGCGTATTCCGCACCATAGGCACATACCGCCACCTTAAAATGTATCTAAAAACACAAATACTATATGTATTTTGACCCGTTTTTAGATGCTAATTGCCATGAAGAACCATCAACATTGACTCGTGATGAAACTACTGACGGTGATGGGGCGGGGGTGCAAGCCCTCTGAATAGTGCAAACATACACACACATTTGACTACCACTGAGTCGGGCACAAAAAAGGAGAAAGAAATGGCAAAGATTAACTTATTGAGGTCTCCATTGCCATAGCAACACAGAATAGTTTTGATGTGTCTCCCTTCACAGTCAATGAGGTTTGAACGTATCACGGAGCAGATAGCTTTTCCGTGGCTTGTTACTAAGGCGGCTATTTAATGCAGATACTGCTGTGCGTCTGAGCACAGATGGCTGAATACTCGAACATGGCCACTTTGAAGAGAGCTCCCGTCCACATTTTCAGGGGGCCGCTTTGCAACATTGATCTGAAAGGGGGGAATGGTTGTTAATAATGAATAAATCAACAATGGGGAGAATAGCCCAGGCAGAGCAGTTAAAATGGAATAGCGTATGACTCTGGAGCGATGCAGCAGATTAAAACATGATGGTTGTCATCTCTCGCGGTACGATCGGGCCGTCGTGATACCATACACCAGAATCAAGTAAACATGGATTTGGGAGAGATTCTAATCAAGCGGACATCATCTTAACTGAGCTGTCAGTCAAGAATACTGTTGTTCTGTTTTTGTCTTGGTATATTACTGTATTACTCATAGATGCATGCTCATACTGGACAATGTAACGGCTTCGTTTAGTCACTCTGGCATGGAGGAACACGCTGTGAGTTTGGTCCATTCAAAATGGTGCTCGCTAGCTGTCATGAAATCATAGCTGAATATTTTATTTCCTCTTTTTGCCATTGATTTTTAAATATTGTATGAGGAGAGAGAAATAAGAGGAACATTTCCCTCACATTTTTGAGTAAACAACGTGCTCATTAACATGCTAATTTTCTCAGCAGGAATATGAAAAGTTGTGCAAAATACACAAAAACACTTCCATCCTCACAAAATAATTTAATTACGCTGTAGCACACAAGCCATTCAGTGCCCACCGGCAACACCGAGATGAAACAGACACACTCTAAGCATATATAGCCTACAAAACATGGCAAAAACCTGCCTTCACTGAAAATCCCCACACCTGTGAATGTTGCTGTGTGAACATCCATGTTTGACACGTTTGCCGCAGTTGTTCATACACGCACCTGAAGATATCGTTGACACTGTGGCAGTGCCGCCACCCCTTTCCTGTCACCCGGGCCTATCCCCCTGATGCTGAAGGACGTGGCAGACAGGTGAGTGTAAACAATTCATCACTACTGTGACACCTCCACATCTGCCAAGCACAACAGGGCCAGGGAAGCTGTCAGTCACCTCCGCCAGCCTAACTCCCCTCAGCCTCGCTGGAGCAGGACCACTATTACAAGCAGGTGTTTCCTTTTATGAAAGCCACATGCAAGACTTTCAGACACCTTGGAGACCTGAGAGATAATACCAAATATCGTTATTGCATGGATTTACACAGTTAAAACATCCACAAAAAATTAAGGCATTATAATGCATAACATGTTTTGTTTGAAAATATTGTTTCTGAAAGCATATAAATTAACTTGAGTTAGGGTGGTGGCAGTTTTTTTTTTTTTTCAATTTGTTTGTGGAAATGAAAAACCCAGATAGCTTAAAATAATGTATATAAAGGGACCAGAAATAAAGATAACAACAATAATAATAATAAATAATAGTAAATTTAATTGTAATTTGTCAAAAAATATTATTATTAATTTGTTATTGTTAAACTGACAATTATTATTTTTAGAAATTTGTCATTGTTAAAATTATTGATGTTGCTATTGATAATAATAATAATAATGTCATTGTAATTATTATGACATTTTGTAGGTACAGTTGTTCAAACAAAATGTTTATAGCATTAATAAAATAAATAAACATATATATATATATAATTGTATTTATTTTATTAATGTTATGGTGTATTTTTGGCTGAACAGTACACACAATGATATTCTATAATCTACAATATTAGATGATAAGTGAAACTAATCAAGTATCATTCAGTTTTTCTATAACTTCAATATTCAGTGGGCGGTTGAAAGACATCCACCTCTGCTTGATATGAAAAGCTCTCAATTACAAGTGTCTCTTAGTAATGGCCACCATTGTCTAAATAAACATACAGGCCTGCAGGGAAAAGCACCAACAGTGCTAGAACTGTGGCAGGGTGATATTTTCATACGAATGAGGCTGACTAGCAGGTGATGAGTGTCAGACCCACAAGTGGCCCATTGTCACAAAGAACAAGGACAATATGAAGCCGAGTTGTTCTGTGCCCTCTCCAGCAGGGGCTGGGATCATGTGCAACCACAGCCATCCATCACCTGAGCTTTAACAATACTGCTGGACTATGTCTCCCCATGTACATGTACTGACCCCAAACCCCTTAAATACACACTGATATATAGTAAGCAAACTAAAACAATTACAGGACATTACAGATACACACCATCCAGCTGAAAATGTATGCCAACTTCATTAATTCAGCATATTTTTTACGGTGGCATTTTATCAGTTTTGATGTAAATCAACCCCACATGGTGGCACAACTCAAAGTAGATCACCTACTTAAGTGCTATTCCTCAGATTAACAAAACCATCGGCATCAAGGTCTTACAGGTTGAGAAACAGGCTCAAGAGCAAATAATCACAGGGGACTCAATAACAATGCTGGGGTCCTGGTGGGCCACAAAGCCCATCGAGGCCTTTTGTTTCTAGAAGGGGCCTTGCATGACAATCGCAGACTGACAGGCAACGCAGGGGGTCAGAGGAACCTGGGACAAGGCTGTATTGTTCCTCTCCCTGTGCACAAGGTGCACCTCCTTCATACCGACAGGAAACAGAGAACCAACTAAGAAAAATCTGGGCAGGCCAGAGGGTTTTCAAACCAAATTACAACTAAAAAAGGCCTTCATTTAACAGTAGAGCTTACCTGTTGTGGTTTGGGGTGGACAGTGGAGGAAGGAGAGAATGAGGCAGGGAGTAAGGGAGAAAGAGACAAAAAGATAGAGAAAGCCACCGTGTTAATTAACCCACCATTTTCCTACTCTTTAAAAGGTAATAATTATGGAAGCAGCTGGAAACTTTTGGGGCTAGAATTAAAAGCTAAAAGCATAGCTCTCATTTGATTTTTGTTTGTTCTGCCGTGAACGGCCATTGGCTGGCCAGGAGGGGTTTTCGTGTTTGCAGGGGGACTGCTCTTCTATTAGGTTTTTTTTTTCTTTTTTTTCCATGCCTCAATTTTTTTTCTTATCTAACACATACAAATTGAAGCAAAAGTAAAGACATAAATGTTGTGACATACGGAGTCCTGCAAGTAAACAGAGGTAGGTGAAAATTGGGCAGGGTGGGGTAAAATCCCCTCAGGTAACAGGGCCAAAGATACCCCTCCCCTTTTTTTGGAGATTCGCCCCCTTTTCAACAAGCTCGACAAAATAGCGATTGCACATACAAAAAGGTAGCCCACGCAGTTGGCATAGATGGTGAGTGTCTGATTATTAACATAAAAGCCAGCGATATCAAGGTAACAACCATGGCCAGGAAACACAAAAGAGCCTCTATTACCTGGATGTTTACAGTTATTTACAGCTACAGAGAGTCCTTTCCTCCTGCTTTTCTCTGGACAATAGATGAAAATGGCCTTTTTAACATGTCAAGAGCAGTGGTGAGGATTTCCACTACTAAACTGCTAAGGGCTTGACCTGAGTCCAGGTTTTCTTTAGACTGCTGGGAGGTTGGATGGCACACTTGTTTAAGATGTGGGAAGCCGGACCAAATTAACCTAGAAGTCGGGCCATCGGCCAAAGACTGCAACTGCAGACATACAGGTGTCTCCATCAGGGTTATTGTGCACCATTCAGAATTAAATTGAGAATGCCTTGAATTTGAACTGAGGTAGCAAATAGGATGTAAAATTGCCATTTTAACTAGAAATACTTACACGTGTCAAAGTTTAGGCTGTTCAGACAGACACAGCAATGAAAATTTTGCACCTTGGCAAAAACCTCAATTAGATAAGATCTGTTTTACAGCAAACTTACACTTGACAGAACGATCTAAAGTATGCAGTAACCAAAAACGTCAAAAGCATGCATTCTAATACTAATGCAATAAAGAGTACTTACATAAACATAATTAGGCTAATGGATCAGACTCAATAACATGGTATTTTGGGGCAAACAATGTCTAGCAGTTGTTTTGTAACTGCCAAGCCTTTGGGGAAAGTTCTTTCATGTTAATTTTTTTAAGCCAGAAACTTTCCATATTGAAATACTTTCCATTGTACTCACAAATCCACTTTCAAAAGCTGTGCGTGCCTCATTTAATACATTTGCCACAATGCTAATCTCAAACTACCCTTACGAAAAAGAAGTTTATTCAAGTGTGCTATCAGTATACTTCTTTTAAACAAAAAATAGGAAAGTATACTTTCACTCTAATGTTTCTGTACTTCTCAGAAATATACTTAAAATGACATTTAAGTATACTTGACTTATACTTAGAAAAAGTCTAAATATAGTTGAGCTATACTTGTGCTCCGAGAATGTTTTCATTGTTATACGGTAGGGGGCGCTAGTACACATCTTCTGTACAGAATATCCAAAACACAAGAGAAGAAGAAACCGAAACAACAGATGCTTCCACATGTATTCTAACATGATCATCAGACATAAAACAGCATCAAAACTGTGTAACGTTATGGAATAAACTGTCCACCAATGAAGAGGTAATAATGACTGTCAAGCTTTGGGGTGTTGATCGACTCCATCTACGTTTTGATTATCATTCTAAATCCAGTTAATAGTCTTTTTTCAGCTTTTTGTTCAAAATATTGTTTATTTCTTTATTTTTTAAATGTTTTATTTATAAAACTTACCCACATTCAAGTGTTTTAAAAAATAATGCATGAAGCCAGAATAAAATGTTTTTGTTTACAAGCAGATACCCTGTTCTTTCTTTTGATGTTTTGTATGTTCAGATATTCATAGAACAAAATATATACAAATTAATACCTAAATAGGGACGTAGTAGTATACTTAAAGTATGAGGTAAAGTTCACTTAAAGAAAACTTGCGAGTATACTTGCAGTATAAAACACTTACAAATATACTACTAGGACACTGATATTTGTGTACTTACTACATAAAGTATACTTAAAAAATATACTTGAACTTTACTTAAGTATACGTAATAAAATAAACTTGAAGTATACTACTTTTTGGTAAGGGTTGTAGAACTGGGCAAAAACAGAGCCAAGTAAGGTAATTGGCTTGGCGTTAAGACCATGATTATTCTAACATGTATGCTATTCCATGCTCCAGAAATGTTATTGGATCCAAAGGAACGCTTGGCTTCAGAGAGCTAACACCTCTCCAGAACTGAGATAACTCCATTGATAGTGTAAATGCCTTCATTGGCTTCTCAGATCGCTATTTCTAAATTAAGAGCAGAATCCTTGTCTGTTAAATCCTTGTCTGCTGAGGGTAGCCTGATATAAACGGTAGTATACCGACTGACCTGTTAATATTTTTCCACAAAATAATGATCCCCTTTGTTTACTGTTTAGAATCAGAACTGGCGATGACCGATTCGTTAAAGAATCACTCTTTTGAGTCGAATTGTGAATAGCATTTATTTAACGCATAATCTGAATAGGTTCGTGATTCAGTCTGTATCATTGGAATCGTTCGCTGACGCGCTGAAAGCTTTAGTCTCTATCTCATAAAACTGTATTATGCGATCACTTTGAAGACACAAGACAAAGTAATAGCAGGATGTACTGGATATTTTCTTACAACTGATTTAAATAAACGTACGAAGCGCAGTGGGGTGCGGTAGTGTTTTAAAATGAGGAGGAGCAGATGACATTGCACCCCAAATCATCACAGACTGTGGAAACTTAACACTGGACTTCAAGCAACTTGGGCTATGAGCTTCTCCACCCTTCCTCCAGACTCTCTATGTTCAGCTGTTCTTTTTAATAGTCAACTTATTTTCATTAAAGCTCTGTAAACACTGCCACAGACAGAAGATATATATTTCATTTCATCAAGCTGAATGCTTGCTAAAAACTGACGCAGTCATCACGTTTTCAGACCATTTCAAGTTTTATCTTGATGTGACACAAAGTAGTGGTATCTAAGCGGGAGATTTGTTTACATGCTTTATAATTAGTCAATAACGCCATCATTTTCTTCATTCAGACCTAGAGCTGGCACGAAAACAAGAGGCGGGATTTATCACACCAATCACATCCAACCTTAACCGATCATATCCAATTATAGCGCGATGGAGATACGTTGCCTCCTCTCACGTGACTTTCCCCCATTCTTCTCAATGAGCCTCCAGAAAAGTCACGGCAAGCTTTGGGGTCTCTGTAGAAAGTCAATGGACCGAAGGGAGGCAAGTCTCCACTGTAACATTTGACCTGCGGGTGTCGCTGTTGGACAGTGTTACTTTATAAAACGAGTGACTTTTAGACTTTTAATATCATATTTAGTCATATTTGTGCTATTTTATTTTTGTAATATCGATTATTTTCTCATCCAACTTTTTGAGGAGACACTGCCTCCCTTGCCTCCTGACGAAGCGTCAAAGAAGGTTCAACACTTGCATGTGCAGAACGTTAACGCCCCTGTACTGCAGGTAAATACATTTTCCTACCAAGTAACTTTGTTTATGTTTATTTTTGGTTATTATGGTTTTGGCTACTTATGAATTCCACAGCATATCTTTCGAGGATTTGGTGTGGATTCATTGGCTAATGAAAAAGGCCTACTGCCATATATGGCAGGACTGTCATAGGTTAAAATCCAGATCAATCAGATATTGCATCAGTTGTTGTCTCTCACCTCCTATTGCTCCCAAATATAACTTACATTTTCATCTCACCACAGATGTAAAGTTTTGGGTGGAATACTTATTATTATTATTATTATTATTATTATTATTATCTAACAGCTCAGTTCAGTAAAATTTGCATTTATTCATTTAGCAAACTAAGCTAATTATATCTACATGTAGATGCCAGACATAACTGCAATGTTCTGTGAAGTTTTCCAAATATTGTGGTCAGAAGATTATTATTATTATTATGATCCTTTTTTTAGCACAGTGATTGGTTGATACATGAGTAGGCCTGGTCCTTCACTCTGGTTAAGGATGTTTTGGACCCCATTTACACCTGTATTAACGCTGACAACTTGAGATTGGATCACTCAAGATGGGCGTTAATACTAGATGTAAATTGGCCTAAACCACTAGTTTGCAGTTCCCAACCTGTTATCCAACATTTGAAGGCAAGCCTTGGGTAGTTTTACCACCATATAGTGATTGTAATCTGAACAAGACCACATGTGCACAAAAGATTTGACTCTTTAGTATGTTTAACAAACACGTGACCTTGTATTTGACTTGGACAGTTGTCATTACAATCAAGCTGTTGACTTCATTAACACAAAAACTGCTGAGTTATTGTCATTTTTTAGTGCATTTTTGAGTTGGACTGTACTTGTCTCTGTCTCTTTCCAAAACAACCCTAAAACAATGCTTAGATTGAGTACGCAGTTTATTGGGTATGTATAGCCACAGCTAAACGTTAAACAGAATGACTCATGGGAAAGCATAAAAATAATATGGCTGTTATTCTAGAGAGGGATGCCACATCTGCAGGTCATTGGAAAAAAGAAGAACCGGTGAGCTCTGAGATAAAAGATAAAGATGACAGAACTCTTTAGTGCCCGGTTAAAAAAGAAAAGAGAACGCACTCAAAAGACGCCACTCATCCTCACCAGGCCAGCTTCATTTGCTTAATGGCACACAGCTTGAGTAGGGCCAGCTCCCCTAATAATGATCTAACAGTGCAACAAGGCGAGAACTAAGATATGGAAATATTGAAATTCATATAGGCAGGCTGAAAGCATCTCAGCATTGATCTAGCCTAAGCATGGGTAAAAAGCAGCGCTCTTTTAATCTGGGCAGGCCAGGAGCCTTTGGCTACACAGAGGTCCCTCTCAAGATAAGCCTGTCCTACATCACAGCTAGTTGAGATGAGGGGGAGAGAGAGAGTGAAGCCTGGGGGCCGGAGCAGAGAGGAGAACCAGGACTGAATCTCAAATCAACTCATTATTCCCTACCTGCTGCACTTTTGTCGTGCATGGAGAGTGCTTCTGAATTCAAGCACCACTGCAAGACCAGGGTTACTGGACCCTATTTGATGTTCTTTGTGTTCTGGGTCAATGGCGTGACACTAATATTCTTTCTGTCTTACCTGTTCATTAATTAAAAATGCATTTTCATACAATACATCTCTTCTGTGATGAGCATTTTTTTAATTTCTTCATTAAAAATCATTTTGATAATTTTTGGTGGGCATAAAATCCAAATGTCAGGGTGATACAACTATTCTGCAACCATAATATAAAAAAAAAAACGAATTAAAGGAGTTCTGATTGTAAAATGTCATGTGGTGTGACTCCCCAATAAGGGAAGAAAATTATATTTATTAATTAATAATTGATGATGTACATTTTCAGATTTACATTATACATTTTATGTTTTTACATAATGATTTTGAATGATGAAATGTTAAAACTTTAAAATTAAGCCGTTTTTAAGTAGTCATTAAATGGATTTAAAAAAAAAATAAACTTAAAACCACATAAAACCAACATGAAAACAATGAGTAGGCCTACATTTCAAATTTTATTCCTTAATTTCCTTCATTTTAAAATATTTTTTCTGTTATATGGCTCTTGTATGTCGTTGACCTTTGTGCCCTTGTGACCACATTTTTAGTTAGTTTGTACTAATTGTTCTTTCTTTTCTCCTTATGACCCTTCCTATTTCTTTTTTCCTTCTGCATGTGTGCAAATGAAGTTTTCACCCTGGCAATCACACCTTTAATTAAATTAAAACAAATGGTGCTAAGGCTGTTGATTGTCAAGGCAGAGGACGAAAGAGGGGAGAAGAGGGTTACAGAATGCAATGAATATCAATGTGTGATGAATGACTGGGCTCCCCCAGCTGTCATCCAAATGAACGTGAATATTCAACTCTTTCCCCTCCACTTAGCTTCCATTTAGCTCTGATGATATTTCATTAGCTTTTCCCATGGTGCTGCGAAACGATAAGTGATCCGCGGAAAGCTGTTTTGCCTTCATGTTTATTCTAAAACAATACTGACTCCATTCCGCCATGCATTTCCTTTTCTTTCTAATTTTTGGCAACATCCTCACAACCAGCACGAATCAAAGTGTGTGTCATTTTGGTAAGTGTTTTGATTTGTGTCGAACTGATTAGCTGAACAGGCCTGTTCCTCTGGGACAGAGGGTTTTGCGTTCCTTCATTTTAACATTGAAATGTAATATGTGTGGTTTTCTGGCATTTAGAGTTTCATTACATATGGGAAAAGGAGATTTTAGCCAATTTTTAATTGAATCTGATTGAAATCCTACAAATCTGTGCAGTGCTAGAATACAAATATTGTTGGACTAGTGTTAGGGTGTTAGACTGTGACAAAAATCATTATAAATATAACAAAATATAAACATTTACAACAATAACTTAAAAGTCACTTTGGTGACAGTTTGGAAAACCTGTGCATCCATGTGCAGTTTCATCAGATATCATCTTGTGAGATGATATCGGTTCATTGCATCTTTTGCACCAGTGTTTCCTGCAGACAGAAATAAACAAATGACACGTATGAACTGATTATTTTTAATGAGTCTGTGAAAAAGATTCTAACTTGTGAGTTAGCAGTTTGAATCAGTTTCATATATCTATCTATATCATCTATATCTATATATTTAGTCTAGACTCTAGAGCCATGAGTTATATAGACATCTATCTTTCGCAGATGCAATGTCTGCTTGAAAGAGCAGCAAACCGCCTTCTTTCTCTCTCCATTCGCCTTCACCTGATCTCAGGCTATCCGCTCCACCACACCAATGTCAACACATCCTCTTCATGTCAAGACAGTTTGGTGCGTTATCCCGATGCTAAGCCTTGCATTTCAATCATTGCTTTCCCATTCCTGTGCCACATATTGATTTTGATGAAAACAACTTGCTAATCCAAATAAACAACATGTCAGTGAGCCATTCAAGCTAACAGAAATATTAGCACAGCATGATCCCCTTCAGGTTGCAGTGGAAGGTGGGGGCAGATGTGTGTGAGTGTGTGTGAGGGGGATGCTTTTGCGTGAACGTCAAACCAGCAGTAGCGGTACATTCCACTTAATTTATGCACTACGATTCAATGACTGCAGGGCAATATCTGCCCGATGGCCCGGGGCCAGTGTGAAAGACGCTCGGGACGGACCGATTGGGCCACTGCTGCATCGTCACGAAAGTTTATCATTTTCAGGTGTTTTAAGCCTTGTTAATTTAAAAATTCAAGCGATTTTAAAGCATTCAAGCAAGATGCAAAAGACAACTCCATTCAGTACTCGTGCGCTGTTCTGTGTGTACAGCGCACACAGAGAGACGCATCTTGTGCTTGAATAGACAGATACATGCAAAAGTAACTTTGTAGCTTTAACAATGATTAATCGATATTTCATTTATACAGTGTAGTTTTTTTTTTATACAAATTAACCAGTTGACCGGCCATTTTTTGTTTTATTTCAGATTACTTTTCCGGGCTTGCACACAAACTGCATTGCAATCATTTTCCAAAATGTAATTTGTGGGGAAATATTATGAAGTGTGTAAACGGCCGAGGCCAGAGACGCTGAAGATGGACGCAAAGAGGAGAAAACATTGTAGGAGGCATGAGCAGGCTCAGTATTCTCGATGCATGCAATATTGGAAGAAAATCCTGTTGAATTGGGGGTGTGGGTTTATAAGAATGCATCTCTGAGGGGAACAGAATGTCTTCAGAAAAGTTTGCATGGCTCTTTCTTTTCATGTTGCATCTGTAATGCATAGTGAAGTAGTATTTATAAGCACAGCGCTGCTTTGTTTACAGCGGTAACCAAGGAAACGCAGTATTGCTGCTGTTCCAGAAGTGCCACCTGCTGTCAGAGAGTGAATCTGCGTTCTAATTCAGCCCATCTGCTGTTTTTGTTTCATTCAGATATGTTTTATGTTGTATAATTTCTAAAGTCAGACCATTCTGTTTTTGCTTCAAATTTTCCAATTATACAAATTAATTTGAATCAAAAACTGCACGTTACATGTGTGTAGCATTAAAATGCAGTGATTGCCTCTCATTTCAAATGGCTACAGACATTTTCATTCTTTCTAGTTTCTTGCTTAATAAAAATTAAATAAATATTAAAAAAAATAAATCGGACAATTTGCTTGTAATAAAAAAATAGGCAATCGAATCAGCCATGAAAACTCAATATTGCATCAATGAGTGAAGAATATGCAATGTTATTTTACATCTGATTATTCAGTTTCTGTACCCGAACACCGCCAAACCCAAAGACCTAAAGCACTGTTCAATTTGTAACTTTGTTATATATATATTTAATTCTGCTATTGCTTGTAATTTGTTCATTTGTTTTTATTTACTGAATGTTCAGTTGTATTTACTAATGTTTGAACTATATATTTGTTAGGCTAGTAGTTTTTGCTGTGGTATCGAAATTGGAATCGAGAATTGTAAAATTTAATTGGTGTCTAAAATGTTGGTGTCATATAAGCACCAAAGCTGAAGATGGACCAAGGATAAAATAGTTATCCTATATTCTAATATCCTCTATTAGAATAGAGGATAACACAAAAACAGCAACTATTTAGTTTTTTTTTGTGGCAGGGCCAGTGAAAATGTTGCCAGGGCAAGTAAAAATTTGAAGCACTGGACTGACAAATTTGCACATACATTTCTTGGAAAACTTTTTTCGAAAAATAAAGGTATAGTTCACCCAAAAATAAAAATTCTGTCATCATATACTCACTCTCCCAATGTCATTCCAGACTTTCTTTCCTCTGTGGAAAAAAAAATTCGGTGGAATATTTCATTTCTTTTTGCCATTACAATAAGAATCAATGGGCCTCATTTACGAAACGAACGTACGACAGAAAATTGGGCGTACGGTCGTTTCAACGCAAAACTTGGAATTTATCAATATGGACGTGAGCGGTGGCTACGATGAAATCTCACGTCTGGTTTCAGCTCGTGTACGCAAGTTTTTGAGTTACCTGAACTTGCGCGCAGCGTGGTTAATATGGTGGAGAATTCTAGAATGACAGCATTTTGTTCATTTTTATTTTCCTGACCGTCAAATGAAGCTCATTAGTCGATCGTTAACCAGTAAGATTAGAATGTCTGTTTTTTTTTGGTGTCCTGTTTATACAGGACTTTAGCTTTATATGCGTGTGCGATCATTCGTACGATGAGATTGGCGGCATACGAATGTTTCATGAATCACACGTGAACTCTGTCATAAGTTGATTTGTTAGCATGGATCAGCACTCATTTCTACGTTAGATTGATAAATGAGGCCCAATGAGGTCCACAATCCACAAATCCACACAAAAAAATCTATCGTTTTCCACAATAGAACTGAAGTCATACAGGTTCAAAACAACATGAGGATGAGTAAATGATGACAGAAAGCCAGCCCAAACTAGCCCGATTTGGCCTCTGCCATTTTAAGACAACATTTATCAACTGCGATAGACCTACATGACCCTCACTGCTAGATTTACCTCACAGATGAATTCAAGTGGTGTTAATTTTGAGTCTAGGGCTCTCCCACCTCCTCCCAGAGGCCCTAAGCTGCCCTAGTGACCTCTGGGCTGGTTCCACTCACTTCTGCAGGGGAGCGTGTCAGCTTGGGGGCCATCTCGATCGCCCCAGCATGCCATGGGGCAGGCAAGGCTCTGCACAGCATGGGCAAGAAAGCGTCCGTGCCGGTTTTAAGGTCATGCTAATTGCCACACTGCTCCGTCGTGCCGTCACTTAGCGGCAGAGGCTGCATTCAGAGCATTGTGCAGGTGTTGGGTGCCCTTAAAACCTTTAATTAAATATCACTGTAAAAGGTTAATGCAGATAGCCAGGTATTACAGCCTGCAATGAATGTGCAACCGTAAAACTCCATTTGAGTCTGTTAGCATGTGAAGGATTGACCTGATGGTTACTTTATCAAACGAAATGGTGAGACGAGTCAGAATATCGCTGCTATTGTGATATTCAACACCATTATTTAAAATTATGGTTTTAATCTAATAAGAAAAACCCTGTTTGAATAAACTATTGGCTGCACAATTAGCTAAAAGATTCCCGGCGTAAACGTGTCAACTGGAGCATTTGTATGATTTAGACAAAATATTTTTGGCACTATATAAAGAACAATTCTCACCTTTTGATAATCTAATTAGGATTTTGTGTGACTCTTGATAATGAGACCCATCTGCCGGTGGCTTATAATGATGCAAGCGAGGAAAAAAAAAAGTATACAAATTCATTGCAACTTTTTTCATTCTAGACTGGAAAGAGACTTTACTAATTTAGTACATAATTAAAACATGACAAAAAATTATGTCAAACAATTACCAAACCTTAAAAAGGACCACAAATTGCAGACTAAGCAAAGAGAGAATAGACAAAAACATAGTATGTGACTGAGGAATGATTTGGAAATGTGGCCAACAATTCCTACATTTTTAGATTCCACCCAGCCGCAAACCAATAGACTCAATGTTGTGCACTGTGGAAATATTTGGATATATTAGGAAAATATGTCTCTGCCCGAATTCTAAGCTGTGATATAAGACTTTATAAATATTTGCAGAAGAAATTTTACAGTGTCTGTTATTCAGCCTTTTGAGGAGAACACAGCTGTGATGGAAGAGCATGTATGATTGGTATGACATTAGGTTTCAACACACAATTAACATAAATGACCCTAATTAACAACCTTTTTCAGAGACATGGTAATGCAGTCAAAAAACAAACAAATCTGGCTTACCTGAGTCCTATTGTCAAATAAGTTAAATCCAGGTGATAACCTCCGTACTTTCAATAAAACATTTTTTTCTAATAAATTGAAGGGATAGGTCACCAAAACTGTGTTTTGTCACCTGTAGTTGTTGTTTCAAACTTGACTTTCATTTTTCTGGGGGACATAAAAAATATATAAAAAAATGTATCCAACAAAAGTCATTGGAGTCAAATGTTTTTGACTTTTATTATATGAAACATTCTTCAAAATATTTTAATTTGTCAATGGCATGAAGGTAGGTAAATAATTATAGAATTTTCATTTTTGGGTGAATTAAACGACAGCTTTTCAAATTCACAATGTTAGGATTAAGATATAAATGATGTTAATTAAGTTATTAAGCCACTAAATTAAATTAATAAGACATTAATATGCTCAGAATGTACAAAACTGTTTTTTTTTAATCACTTAGCTTTTTACTCTCTTTGGAAAGGCATATCATCAGCTTCTTAGCACATTTTATTCAGTATGCATCAAGCATCTGGAAGCGTCAGCCATTTTCATATGGTATTTTCATACCATATTTCAGCAAGGCAGAATGATCTCACTTAACATAAGAACGGACCTTCTCTCTGGAGCACTGCATTGCCCCCTGCTGTGGTTTTGTTGTTTCTAGTTTTGTTAAATAATTAATTCTTCCTCACATTTCCTTCCATAATCTATAGCTCACCATAACCAGGAGTAACTGTGCCAGTCTTATCAATGTCAATGAAAATATAGACTTTGTGGGAATCTATGAAGTGCTGAATATTATAAAGTATAAAAATGTTAGCGTTTTCATCTTAATTTTTGAGTTCTCCTTTGTGGATCCTGGTTTTTCAGGGTTCTTTTGTGGCCCAGCAGATCAGGGCATGAGGGGCCCAGTAATTTAATTCTCTTACCATCCACCTCCCAGCCCAACCTCTCCTGGTTTTTCAGGGTTCTTTTGTGGCCCAGCAGATCAGGGCATGAGGGGCCCAGTAATTTAATTCTCTTACCATCCACCCCCCAGCCCAACCTCCGGACCACAGCTTCTCTCAATCTCTTGTTTTCTTTTCAAGCCTGTATTTGCCTTCTCCCTCTCTCTCTTTCTCTGTCTCTCTCTGGGCTGAGCTGCCTCCCCGTGGTGAGGGTTGAATCCAGGGGCCACCTGCAGCAGCCGCCGCTAGCGCAGTCAGACGCCGTCGGCCCCCTTTGATATCTGTGCGGCAGCCACCCCAGCCACATTTACGCCCGCGCACCAGCCGCAAAAACCACCAGCTAATGTGGGATATCAAACAACAGTCGCCTTCTCTTTCTCGCCCGCTTTTTTGTCTCTCTCTCTCTCTTCAGCCTTCATTCTCTATTTCTCCCTCTCTTTTTCCAGGGGTTTGAATTTGGAGTATGTTTAAGCCGCCACACCAGCCGGGCTCAGGCCCTTTCAGAGGCACAGCTTGGGCTCCCCGTCTGGCCCATGGCCTCTGTGGCCGCCTCTATATTACATTGGCTTTTGTTAGCGGCGGCCCAGTCAAACAGGACCAGCCATAGGCCGCCATTTTCACCACCACCTGAGAGGAGATGAGAAACGGGGGAAACGCACACTCGCACACAATGAAATGAGCCGCATTTTTCAAGTGAGCTCCTCAGGGAAGCCAAAGCGAAGATGAAAAGAGAGTAAGGAGGGATGAAGGATAAAACAGAAAAAAAAAATACTTTCATAAATACATGTCTGACCAATTGCCAACAATGGTACGCAAAATTAAAAAGAAATTAAAAGGCATTCTACCTACTGCAACGTTTTACCCATGTGTGACAGTATGTGGCTTTTTTTTTTCACTGGGTTATATGTTAACAGTTAGTGACTGAATTGAGAGGCTAGGAAATATGGTTTGGTCACATCTGACAACGTTTATATTTTTCAGAAAGAGGAAGCTACATTCATGCAGGGATTCTAGCAGGGAAGACTGGGATAATTCAATTAATTGACTAAAAGGATGCAATGAATATCCCTGCAGGTTAAAGTCGACAAAATTGAAGTCCAATCTAAAGAGTTTCTTATCAATTTACTTGAAAAGTAGAACGTATATTACCTGACACTGTGGTTCATTTCTGTTTGCGATGTATATGTACGCACGATTATCCAACTATTAGCCGCAATGCATTCTCTATAAAGGCCACCTGATGCTAATAAAAATAGTTTCAAATATGTTTTTTAATGAATACAAAAAGCAACAACAACAGCACAGCGTTTACTTTAAGGTGCTATTCATTCCACCGACAACAGAATGAAAACACTATCAGGGTCCTCGACAATATACAAACGTGTGGGTAAGCTCGGTCTATTACACGTAAACGAAAACATCCATATGCTAAAAAATAAACAATGAACAAGTGCTGTGTGTACAAACACCTACTTACAAAGACGCTAGCACACCAGAGCAAATGCACACACACACACCTGAGGACCATGTGGTGCTAAACTTAAGCTAATTAAGTGACAGACAATTGCACTCAGGAGAGACATTCCTAGGAATCACTATCAACAACTGGATCAACATGGCAGAGAAGAGAAGGTGTTTATTAGCCTGTTGTTCGTACTTTGCGTCACACTAAAGTGTTAAAAAGACTCATTGCTCATGCGATCTCTGTCTTTTTTAGAGAGGTATCATCGCAAACTGTCATGAGGAACGTTTAATATTAGATTCAAGGATGGTTTGTATGTACTAAAAATAATATTAATGGTATAGTTTACTCAAAAATAAAAAAAACTCTGCCTTGCTTTTTTCAGTGGAATACAAAAGAAGATACTTTAAAGAATTTTGGTAACAAAACAGTATTGACTTCCATTGTATGGTTAAAAAAACACTGAGATGTTTATCAAAATATCTTCTTTCGTGTTTCACAGTAGAAAAAAGTCATATAGGTTTGGAACTATGAGTAAATGAAGACAGAATTTTCATTTTTGGGTGAAATGCCCCTTTAACTGTTGCTAAACTAAAACTAGCTGAAAATGTGACTTGTATTTGCTGACAATTTGATTTTAATGTTTTTTGGATATTTATAACTATTACCAATATTTGGATTTGTGACCCTTGTTTTAACCATTTAATATTATAAATATACATTTTATGATTTATTTCCTGTCTAATTGTAAGAGTATATTTCTAGGAAAAGATGCTGTTACTGTTGCGATTAGTCAATATCTCTAAGTGAATCTATAGCCCTGCAAATGTTTAGGCTGTAAATTGAACAACCATGCTAAAAATGTAAATTTGCAAGCATTGTAACTGGGGAAAAAAGGAAGCAAGACATTAAACGAGGTGGGTCTGATGCATGAAAGTAGAATATAATTCTGTCAAAGAGGGAAAAAGTAAATATACACTGACATCATCAAACATTATCACCAGAGACCTGAGGCATCAAGATATCAAATGCCTGTCAAATCTGTTAAGATCTGAAAACGTCTGATAAAAGCACAACTCTTTGCTGCTAAAAAGTCTATCAAAAACAATAAATGTTCATTCTGCCGCTATCTCCGGGATAGCTCCCAGATAGATGCAGATCCATTGTGCTACACAGGAGGAGTTTGGAACATTCTGTGGTTATGGCTCTAATGGCTAGTCGTTAGTAATGCTCAATGATTATCATTAGGAAAACTTGTGGCTGAGCGTGGAAAAGCATATTACAATACACACTAGGCTGGGTGAAGTACAGAATAAGGCACGAATGTCTCACAAAGGAACTTAATGTTTTATAGACGTAATGATAAAGTCTTTGATGGATATCTATGGAAGGCATTTTACATTTTCTGTGGCCCACAATGTGTTCTTAGAGAGTGAACAATAAAGAGCCCTCTCTGAGTGCTATGTTCCAGTCACTTCACCTTGAACAAGCATGCGAATGTGCTGTCTATTGTTGTAGACTGTCTTCAAACGCTGTGAAAACCCTAAACTGTCCCACTAAAAGCCCATTACTAAGACATGACCATGGCAAAATGGATGCAGTTGTAAGATAATGTGTAAAGGGTTGTAGATTATAGCACAGGAAGTGTTTAAGCCTGACTCACTACATATATAACAGTCGTGTTTTGGTTATAGAATTTATCAGTGTCATTTTAGAATGTTTAAAATCTCCATTTGAAGTACAACGAGATGATTACACTACTATGTAATGATAATAACCAATATCCAATTCTTTCATTGGTTCCCGAAACTGAGATGCACATGTGTGACATTTCCTGTGATTGCAAAAAATAGTGCTTTAGGCAGCGTAACTAAATAAAGTAGGTTAGAACTAGAAAGAGCATGCAGCAGTTTAGAGCATGTCAGTTTTTCCTAGGGTCTGCAAAGGTTAAACTCAAGTGGCTGGTAACAACTCTATTATGTGGTGAGTCTCTCGTTGGCAAACAGAAGCGTTGCATGTAAAACTGCAGTGGAGGCCTGTCCCTGGAGACCCCTGTGCACAGCAGGTTAACCTGTCAGTGCTTTTTTAAGGCCTGATTGCTAAGCCCCCTGTAGCTTGAGGTAAACTGACAATTTTCCATCAGCAGGGAGGTTGGCTTTATTCGTGATAGGGTGAAAAAAGTAAATTCGAGCGCAAAGGGTATTGTTCCCTCCAATGGAGGATTAACATATGAGAGGTTCACTCAATTAGCTTGACGCTAAGAAACACATGAGACTGGCTAATGAAGAGACATTCGGAAAACTGAACGAGCAGACATTGAAGAACAAAACATGGTAAACATGTTTGCAATTAATATATTCCGGTTAGTTCCACTGAAAAGGTCATTTAGGGATTATGAAATCAACTGAATTGCATGGAAATCATAACTGAATAACTGGTTAGCGTAGCTCAGCTTATTATAATGCTTGTATTGCCAAAAAAATATTGACAGGCACAGCAGAAACCTGTGCATTGTAAAACTGTTTCCACATATTTGTAACTTTTATTTGTCTCTTCATTATTTCTCTGGGAAAAGATGCCATTACGATTGATACCAGTCAAACCCTGTAATTTTAGTTACAAACTAAACGACAGTTTGTAAATGTTGTAAACGCAAAAAGGAAAAAGAGACAATGAACAAGGGGTATCTGATTAAAAAAAAACAAAAAACTGAATGAGTTAAAAGTGGTTTCAGCTGCTTAAATTGATATCATCGTTGACTGATTAGCATAGCATTCACACTTAAATGGATAGTTCAGCCAAAAATGAAAGTTTTGCCATTTACTCACCCTCATGTTAAAACACAAAAGCAGAAGAAATTTGTGATATGTGAATATGATGGACGTGAATTGTTGATGAGGCACCAAGCGATGAGTAATTCCAGCCTTAAAACCACATATATACACACACGTCCATAAGTCATTAAGGTAGATGCTGATCCTAAAAAGAAGACGTTGACACGGGAGGCTCGGGGTAGCTTCCTGACAGCATGGGAGCCATTTAATCTAGCCCTTGATTAACTCATCGTCTGTCCACTTGTCCTACAGACATGTGCTAACATGTCATAATCGTCATAATTCTCATCAGCCTCCACTTGCTCCCCAGCTTCCTGATTAAGGCCCTTTTCCCAGAATGCCCCTGGTTAAAACCTAATAATTCCCCTTAGCCTCACCCCAGTGTACCGTGGGCCCTTCAATTAAATACAGAATATCTAACACACGCATACTGACTCAGGATGGACCCTACCTCCAGCTATACGCCATGCTGACAAGCTGCACTGTTCTTCGGTTTGCAGCAATTAGTCCCCTCTTATCAAACCCCTGGCACAGAGTGTGCTCTCCAAATGTGCTTGCTTGTTTTATTTTGTGAAGTGCCACTACAGCGCTTGGTGGACGGGGAGGAGGGATTTGTGCAGCACCGAATTCGGCATTAAAAACACAGCTTGTTGCTCGCTGCCCCTTCAAATAGCTTTCCTCCCCTTTGTTTTATGTGCTTTTTTTGTACGACAGGACAATATCTGTCAGGAGTGCCACTCTTTTTATGCAATTACCTCTCTTCGGCATCATTGTGAACAGCAGTCAACAGTGTTTCCCATTTATTTGTCAAGTGAAAGAAGAATGGGTGCCTAGTAGAATCCCCCAGTTCGCCAGCAAGCCCACCGGGGACCATCTTCGCTCAGACTTCCCACGCGAGCTATGCACGAGGTGGGAAGTAAATGCACTCGTTTCCCTTCCAGCTAGGCGCTGTTTACTTTTCAACACCTCCTTTGAGGGCCGCATCCCAGAGACCAGACAGGCAAGAGACTGGAGGGATGTCACTACACAACACCAATTTGTGAAGTAGTGGGTTCGGCTCTCCATGTTTATGAAGTCGTCCTCTGCCTCACAAGCACCCGTGTGATGATGAGATGTGCCGCCTCAAATAAGAATACCTCTGTCAGGATGAGCGAGCCAACCATGTCCTTCTCACCATAAATACGACTGCCAGGAGTTGGGAATGCGCAGTGTTTCTTGTTGTTTTAGCCACTTGTGATTTGTCAGGAAATCAATATACTCATTATCACCATGGCTGCCTGAGAGTAGCGAAAGAATGTATGTCAGGTGCAGAAACAAAGCAGAGAGGGAGTTGCATGTGGCTGACACGTAGAAAAAGTGGGAGTGTCTGATGACACCTGTCTATAAGATCAGGAATGACATCACCAATGCGTGTAAGTGTAGATGACTTCAACTACTTGAACAATGACGTCAACCTAGTCTCTAATGATGTTAAATTGTGACAATTAAAGGGACAGGAACCCCATTGACTTTAATTGCATGGACAAAAAACACTGAGACATGTTTTCAAAATATCTTATTTTCTGTTTCACAGAATAAAGAAATTTACACTGGTTTGGAACGGGGAGGGTGTAAATGATGACAGAATTTTAATTTTTAATGCATTAATATAAGTGCTTTTAGACAAAGCCACATACATTAGAAAAAATAATTACATTTACTATGCAATAAAACATTTAACATGGGAAATGCAAACAAATTGTTCAATGCAGTTGTCAGAATTTTATTATAATTTTCTAGCTGTTCATGTTTCACATCATTTTTGCTATTTTTTTATTAAATGAAACCTAAATAAATATTATATATAATATATAAATATCTTTACATGCTATAGTATTAAATATATAATATTTATATGATAAAAAAACAAATATATGAAGAGTTCCAGTGCAAAAGCCTTCATATATTTATACTTATAATTAAAAATATTTTATATATTTAATTTGATTATTAAATGTTTTTATTTAATGGAAAGTGAAAAAGCAACAGGAAATGAATTATTATATTACAAATTATATTATTATTATTATATTATATTACTATTACATTTATTTTAGTTGGATAGACAATTATAGATAAATTGTTTATTGTTGCTGGGATATGATGGGATATGATTTCTGTTCTTTTTAAAATGTAATGCGTGGGGGATTAGCTTCAGGTTTTTATCATGTTATGCTGCCAGTTTAGCAATGAGATGACTGTTATGAATATAATGTTCTTTCTGGTAAATAGCAACATCATTTATGTTCTTCTGAAATAACATGTCCAAATACATTGGCTTTGTTTGAGCTGAGGTCACGAGGGAATCATTAGGTTCAGAACTGTCATTACGATACATATTTGCACACATAAATTTAAATCTGCCCCATTCATTCAAATCACCATCACTTTGGGCATTAGCTAACGTTAGCGTGTATTGTTGTTCTAGACATTGACGTATGTCAGGTGCTACCTGACTAGCCACTGATGAGCTCACTGACCATGATCGTCGAGACTGTCAGGGGACCCTGGACCTCCAGCATGGAAACTTGATGTTCAAAGTCAATCAAATTAGCTCCTTCCAGTCCACTAGCCTGAGCAATGAACAACCCTCCCAAACCCAATAGCTTGGAGCTGACGACATCGATGGAGCGATCTCACATGCACCTCATGGGGTAAGACATACATTGATAAATATGAACAATACCACTGAAGAGTCTCCAAAGAATGACAGTCCAGCATAATGAGGATAAGTCAGAGATATGCTTGCTTTCTCAGTGCCTTGAGCATTGTTTTGAAGCAAAGGTGTCAAATTAGACTAATATTTGCATGAGACAGAGGTGTTTTTGTAGTATTCAGAGAGCTCCACGGGCACGCGGCCTCCTCATGTGACGACCAGACAGTGAAAATAAAAAAAGGATCAGTTCTACAACTTTCGGCACAGGAATCCATTCCGCACAGACTGCTACTGTTTTGATGTTCATCTTCAGCTGTTCCTGGTGTTTTAATAACCTGTGGAGGGCCACTTGTAAACTCTTGATGTGGGCACTTGTAAGATATTAGATATGCGCAGGAATATCAAACCAAAACCTCGGAGCACCAGGGTTTTTTTGCTTTCACATTTGCTTTTAAGATTTAGTCAAAGGTGCTCAATGAGAAAAGTACGAAAGAGACAGCTGGGAAGAAGCTTATCTGCAACGTAAGGGAGGGTATGTGCATGCTCCTTGATATTTTGAAAAGAGCCATCAACACTCATTTCTGTCAGCTCGTGTGAATTCTCCTGAATGGCGTTTGCCTGCTCTAAGTATCATTATATGCAAGAATAACAGCAGGAGAGAGATGTGGGGAGTCTCAGATACAGCTTATCAAAAGTACGAGTATTCAGAAGACTTTGACTGTCTCCATTAACCGATTGAATTAAGTGCTAAAACAAATTCATTTTGACTTAAAGTGCATACCTATCCTCCTCTGTGTTTTAGTATCTCGCTTGTTTTTGAGTTTGGCGGTGTTGAGGGTTTTTTATTTGGTGAGGGCAGCTAGTTGAGTCCAATTACATTTTCCTCTCTAAATCTGATAAAAATGCTGAAATAAACAGGTAACTCCAAACCTTATGCCGGTTTCCATGACAAATACAACATAACGGTGGAGAACATGCGGGGTTCTGTTCCATCAAGTCATTAAGTCCTTATAAAACCAAACTCTGAGAGCATCTTTAGCCCTGCTGCTGCCCTCGGGCAGAGAACCGCTGTGTTTGAAGATCAAAGTCGTAGAGGTGTGACTTTAGGTTTATATGTGCAGGGAAATTGAAAATTTCCCTAAACTGGAGGGGTCTGCATAAAAAAGTAGGCCGCAGTCCAGTAATACTTTTCAAAAACAGGAGCTGCACCTTTTTTAGCAGGGTTGTCAGGGCTTAATAATACAAAGTGCACCTTCTGAACTGAGTTTTAGTGAGTAACTGGCTTACGTCATTAGACTTCAGTTAGTGACTCGAATCTGACGTCCATCTGTAGGTGTGTGTGAAATCCACCTACCACCATCAATGAAACATTACAGAAAAAAAGGAGAAAAAAATCTACCCATAAGTGGCATATTTTTTCTGTTCATAACCTTCTATACAATGATTACTGAAATTAATGTACTGAATATCCTTAATGCATGCTTCCAAGATTTAACCAGCCATTTCCCAGAATCTCATAATAGTGTAATACTAGAATATCAAAATTATTTCGATCTAGCAAAACATCATGTGGCTCATGTTGAAAGAGGAATACAATGTTTATGGTGTTTGCAGTAGCATGACTGTACTTCGTAATTCACACTCAACTCCACTTGTGTGACTCACACTAACAGAATGACTCCAATGAGTGAAAAACACTCATTCAAAGTGATCGTATATAAAAGGGAAAGTGTTTAGCAGGGAAGGTTTTCAATGGCTCGGTCATGTTTGCCCTGAATAGGCGGTGCCAGTTTGGATTTCCTCCAGGAATTAGGCTTTTTGTTTGTGTCTATAGGCCAGAAGTGACAGCTATTCCTGCTTGCTCAAAGTAAGCTTATACATTTGTCATGAGAAAGGCTGTGTCTATGTCCACTCCTGGTGACTTGAAAGTCTCAGTTCTGTAACAGGAAGCTCAGCTGTACATAGACTTCCACATAAACATACTATAAAAGAGGGGTGGTCTAAACAGCCAGACATACAGAGAAATGAAGAGAGAAAAGGCATGAGCTCTGCTTTAAGTAGAATTATAAACAGTGTGATGCTCCTAAAGAAAAGTCTTAAATAAATGAAATGTATTGTATGATGTTAATTTGTTATTTGGATTGCTCACAGACCCATTTAGAAACATAATAAATTTGGCTCACTATGAAAAGCTTTTTTTTATACCTTTCTGTAATAAATGTTATCATAAAACAAGATGTCCATTAATAAAACAATTAAACAGTTTTCCATGCCTCACACCTGTTTCTGTGCCTAATTAATTAAGTTCTCAGTTCAGATCACGTATATGGACCATTTGCAATGTAAACTGGTCATGATAAATTATATTATTAGATATATGGGTCGTTTCGGTTAAAGGCCAAAATCTATCTGTGATATGAGATTGCTAAAAGATCAGTGAATGTCTGTTCCATGTTAGGCCAAAAGTAACAGATCTGTTTTTGGTGTAGGTTATAGACATTTACAGTTTAAGGTTTAACGTCACTACTGCCTGGTTTCTCGAAGCACAAAGTTAAACGTGATTCTCCACGGCACATTTCCCCAAACAATCTTGTGCGTAAAACCTCTCGTTAATTCGTTATGTGTAACTGTTTCTTGTTTTTTCCCCCTCACTTTATCAGAGACAAATTTACACAAAAGTATCGACATTAATGCATTTTCATAATTTCAAATCCAACATCCCCTATATTTGAGAAGAAAAATAAAAGTTTTAATCGTCTTAAAACTCTATTCTGCCCTCTGTGCATGGCGCGTGACAGGCCTGAATGACAGACAAGTTAAAACGTTATATTAGCCTACATTTATAAGCATATGACAATAATTTAAATCGAGGTATGATATATAGCTATTTATTCTTAATAAAGATATTGAAATAACAACAGTTTTCACGTTTGCATAAATATTGTTAACACATTAGATTTCAGTGAACGTTTTCTAAATGAGCGCCTGACACTTCTTTCTTCATCCTTTTTTCATCCTCTTCTTTCTCCAATGGCAAGTTTAAATATACATATAACATGATGCATAATAGCAGTTACAAATAGCTTTAAGCACTCCTCAAACCATCCATGATCTATGAACATGACAAGTGTCTGTCAATATGTTGATATTACAGTGTGGGTGAAGCTGTGGAAGTCAGTAATCTATGTCTGAAGCACTCTCTTTGAGAAGCCATACTTTATTGATTTTACTGTATTCCGTTATGTTAGTCAGGATTTTGTCAGCAACATGTCAACTTTACGTGTGCTTTCAAGTGGAAATGTTTTACTCGCTTTAGTAGGGTAATATTTGTGTATTTCGAATCGAGTCGAAAAAAAAATATTTCCATCTGGAAAATAAATAAATAAATAAAAATCTGTTTTAAATTGTCAGTTTAGTTATTTATTTGGTATTTATTTATTACTTTGACAGAGATATTTATTTTAATTTTTGAATATTTTAAAATAACAAAAAGTGTCAACAAATGCGCTTTTCCCCAAAAAAACTTTTTATATTATTTTACTCATATATTCTGTTTTACAGCAGTCAATGAAAATGTGAAAATGTAGCCAATTAAAATATTTGCTCTGGTATACGTGAACATGAGCCACGGAAATACTATTTGTCTGTAAATTCGTTATGTTCAATTACAGAATTTTCAGGTGGTACACATTTAATCAACATTTAATTAAAATTATTAGCAGATATACTGTGGAATAAACCGTTGCTTTGGCCATATTTGCGAGGACCTCAATAAGAGACCGGTGTAGCGTTACGGCAGGTCACATAAGGTTACATGGACTCTCTGTGTTACACAGAGCAGTATTTTGTTTACAATTTGTCTTCATATCACTCTGTAACCCAGCGCAAAATAAACATTTGAAATGTAGAAATTGTTACGGTTAATGTGTGTATTTGTTTTCATGTAACCTCCTATTATCAGTCAAAGCACTTTCATTCACGTTTTTCTATACTCTTCACTTTGGCAATAACTAATTAATATTTACCTAAGTCATATCATTAATACCATAGTTCGGTGGAATACACTGCCAAAACTGTTTCGCTTAGCTAGACATGATTAATCAGAGTTACGTCAATCACAATGACAACCACTAGGTTTTTACAAGACCAGATACGTTTGATTCGATGCAAGATGGCACTGTTTTTTAACAAAGGCAATAATTATATTAACAATATAAATAAAACAGTTTTTTTATCAAACATACAACCTGCATTGATAATTTATTTATACTGATTTCAAGTGATCTGCAGACACGTTATTACCTAAAATAGGTCCGAACTTTTGTTTCTTTCCTGACTTAAAGAGAAAGCTGCTTTGATTGTTTCACCAACCTTATGTTTATGAAAAATTCGTTATTTTAACGGTAATAATCCAATATATATATATATTTAGGGGTATGTGTGTGTGTGTGTGTGTGTGTTTGTGTGTGTGTGTGTGTGTGTGTGTGTGTGTGTGTGTGTGTGTGTATGGGGTAATGCACATGCGAAATTGAATACGAATAAAATAATTTAGAATGAATTTTTACAAGAGAAAACTACTATTAAAACTATTAGACAGGAAATAATATGATCCCAAAACATCTCTCGAGTTGGCGATCTCTCTTGGGAAAAAATTTCCAAATTAATTATAACAAAAAGAGAAGCAATCGAATAAAGGTTGGGGGGAAAATCTGCTATAGTTCAACGTTATTGCATTCTGCGTTGGCATCTTTGTGTGTGTGTGTGTGTGTGTGTGTGAAAGAGAAAGAGGCTGCGCATATATGTCTGCGTATATTTCTGCAGGTGTGGATGAAATCGGCTGGAAAATGAAGGCAGCCATTGCTTTAATCATTGAAAGTGAGGTTATTTCCACTGCCTATGAACAATTACAGCTCTTGGTTAACATTTTGGTGTTAATTTGTAACATTTTCTAACATTATAAAATCTTGCATTAAATATATGTATTTTTATTCATATTTTCCTGAAATTTAAAAGGTGATATTCAGAAAGAAAAAACAATATAGTGTAATCCAGTGTTTTGTTTGTAGGTGGCCCCTATCCCTCTGGTCTGTTCAATGCAAGCCAAAACATGGAAATGATATAATTTACTCACCCTCATGTCATTCAAACCTGTATGTCTTTCTTTCTTCTGTGGAACATGCAGTAATTGAAGATATTTTGAAAAATGTAACAATGGAAGTCAATGGGCTCCAGTATTGTTTGGTCTCCACCATTCTTCGAAATATCTTCTTTTGTGTTTCACAAAAAAAAAAAAAAAAAAAAAAAATTAAGCATTAAATAAATACAAAAAAGCAGGAAAACAAAGTCTTTTTAAGCATAACGTAAATGCATTTTTAAGCACACAATGAAAACATTTTATTATTATTATTATTATTAGCCCAATATTGTTTCGTATCGTTATGAATATTTGTTTGTTTATTTTATTTCATTGTTAAAATATCATATAAAATAACGATTTTAGTTCACTAACCAAACGCCTTTTTGAATCTTCAGTTGTGCGTAGAAAAAAAATCACAAACATTGCGTGTAAAAAAATAATAATAATAAAGTATTTTTTAAAGTGGAATGTACAGACTTGAACAGTATATATATATATATATATATATATATATATATATATATAAAGGTTTTTCTACACGGATCAATATCAGAGCAGCATGCGCTGAGAAGGAAACGCCATCCAAGCTCTGCAGGACGCTGGCCTTTCACTCTCCCTACAGGTCACACTATCCTCCCCTAAACAGGTCAACACACCAACACACAACTATGTGAAAGTATGCCTTAACAGAGAATATTTATATCCAGCGGATAACCAACACAAGCCAATGAATGGGCGATTCAATCTGCAGCCAATAAAGCAACAAACAAACAAAAAAAAAAAACCTTACACCCGGTAGCCCAAAGGCAACTGCACATTAATAATCAGTGTTCTGGTGATTTCTGAACCAACCCACTGGCTTCTTGTGGGTGGCTCCAAGTTGTATTTCCCTTGAATAAAATATGTAGAATATACATTATGTTCATGTGCCCATCTCAAAACACACTGTGGCAGCGGGTGGTGATTTTACAGTCAACAACAATAGGAAAAGCGTCTAAAAGCCTATACCTTCCCCCAGGCTTTACACACATGAATATTAATCTGACCCTTCACCGTCTAAAGTTCTACACATTGCACTGGAGCTTTAACACAGATAGTGACACGGATATAATCGCTCTGAAGTAGGCCTACCTCCAGTCTATTAATTACTCATACTGGAGGATTGTTTTCGTGCTGTCAGTGATATCATCATACACGAAAAAATAGTCTGCGACAATATTCCTTGATGTTGCTGCATAATGTCAAATGCCCCTGTTAGATTTATTTTATTCCGCTTTTTACTCTCGCATCTGAAGGTGTTTATGGATCCTCTGAACGCCAAGAAAAGCACACGAAATTAAATAGAAAATCCGGGTTAGGCCTACAACCGAGGGAACAAGTCGCATGAACTGCCAGTCACCTCTTAATTCTGCAGGAAAAAAGTTTTTTTCCCCCCAGAGCTTGACAAGAGTGCCAGAGTCGAGTTCAAGTTCACGGCCACTTGATTTCAAACTCTATTTTATCCCAAGTGTGAAAGGAAGAGCGACTGCGGCATGATCCACAATT
>NW_015558680.1:404679-416660 GCF_001515605.1 Sinocyclocheilus anshuiensis | reverse complement strand
CCCCGACAAGAGTGCCAGAGTCAAGTTCAAGTTCACGGCCACTTGATTTCAAACTCTATTTTATCCCAAGTGTGGAAGGAAGGGCGACTGCGGCAATATCTAGAATTAAACACATGCGTTTTAAGAAAAAAGGACTACTCGAACAGTGCCGAACAGGTTTATAGTAATAGTAGATTATAAAAGTCAGATCAGTTTCCCGTAGATATTTTCTGCATACTGCACTGTGCACTCAATATTCATGTTGTTGTATTGTTGCGAAGGTTCCATTTAAATGTTTCTGTCTTTTTTCTTTTAAATTGCTGAAATATGTCCTTCAGTGCTAGAAATCATTAGTGTTTGAAGCGTGAGGAAAGATAATTCAACACGATCTACGAGTGCAACGAGTGTTGCTTTCAGATCACTGTGAAAATTCTCGTTTAGTCAATTTAGCCTATACAAAAAGAAGGCCTTAAAGTTGTCAAAGTTTAAATGTATAATCTGCAGAAAACATGGAAAGAACACGACGCGTTGTAAAGATTGTACACTTGCACCACGTTTTATTATATCTGTAAGCAGTACAATTTTTATCACAATAATGGAGAGAACACTTCTCAAACTTTGAACAAAAACACATATAACAAAACAACTGCCCCTGTTCAGCCCATAATTGTACATATTTATGGTAAAGAAACATTCTTTATAAATATTGTTTCATCTGTAGCAAGTAAATACCATAATTTAATTACAAATGGTTAAATATGGCAGTCGATATTTACAAAAAGAAGGGTGTAGTTACAGATATTTAACGGCACGACATTAATTTGCCCCACATCTTCCAAATATATTTCACAATTCAAACTTGCAAAGCACAAAACATCACAAGTTAAGCCCAGCAAACTAAGATACACATTCACAAGCAAATATTGTGTCTGTCTTCGTTAAATGTTGACTTTGGCACTCTTTCCAGTTAATAGTTGTTTAGTTTACTATCAGTTTGCCATAATGGGATCACAATATTAATTATGATAATACAACTTTATGGTAATATGTGCACTAAAAGTCCAGTTAGAGAAATAGCTACCATTGAAGGAACATCTATACACCAAAAAACCGACAAAATCTATTACAACCATTGGGAAAGAGAGCGCGTAGTATGTACAAAAAGAGAACGTTTAGTGCTTTTGCGCACATTTCTTCTGTCGACATGGGAATGTTAATCCTGCTGGACAAGCGCATAATATAGGAGCGTTCGTTTTGTACATATGTGTATATGGATCTCCTGGTTTTCTGAAATGATTCCTCCTGGGATGGCACAGTCTTAAACATACCATTCACTGAAATTGGACGATAAACTGCTGTGGTTGTTGGAACTGTGGACCGCTGATGAAGGCGACAGATTGTTGTTGCTTTGGGTCTCAGTGGAGGGGGACACCAGACCAGGGGGTGTTGAGGACTCATAACCAGAACTTGCCGCTGGCGACGAGTCAGATGCAGGTGGGGATGACTCGTGAACCTAAAACACATAAAATTAAGAATCATGAATAGCGTGTATTGCCAAAACTGTTCATGAGTAAATTCTAGACAAATCAATAGTTCGTTCAAGTATGACAATATATGAGTGAAAATGTAATGTAATTTCTGACTTTTTCAATATGCATTAGCTAATAATGTTATGCATTTTATAATTTAATTATGTTTGTTCGTGTTATTTTTTATTTTAATTAAATGTAGGCCTATTACTGCTATTAATGCACGAAGTAAACATTTTAGTGACAAAAAAATATATAATGTATTACTCATTCTGTGCTCTAGAAGAATCTGGAGGAATTACCTTCATATGCTTTCGAAGAGAGCTGGGATGAGTGTAGGACTTGTCACACATTTTGCAAAGATACGGTTTGTCTGACGTGTGAACGTGCATGTGCTTCTTTCGGTCACTGCTGTTCGCGAAGCGCCGATCACATCCCTCAAACTCACACTGAAATGGTTTCTCCCCTGAGAAGAAAAACCGTAGAGACATTCACACGGTTAGTGATTAGTGAAGGTTTAATTCAGCTTTTAAAAAACACAACAAAAACAGCGCATATTACAACACAGAATAAATCCAAGTATAGCTCAAAAGAATATTTATATGAAATTATTTTAGGACAAAAATCCTAAAAATAAAATAAAACACATTGCGAAGCATTCTAACTAAACTGAAATGAAATCACTCAAGAGGTTATCATATGCACGTAATTGTAATACAGAGATGTTTTACAACGACACAGGGGGTCACACAACCACATCTACAAATATGACCAGTGTAAAGGTCACAACAATAAATATGTAAAATCAAATTTAGCTGATAATTACTTTTGAAAGAATTTACTTTATTTAACAATCAGTACAAACAAAACTAAACTAAAATAAGGGGGACATCAGTAACATCATTTCCTATGTTCAACGTTCAGGTTTTGTCAGCCCCACACAAAACTTTGCCATTTGCTTAGAAATAATCAAAATGCAATTAACACCTTGACAAATAGAAGGCTCAATACCTTCGTGTATTCTAAAGAGGAAATTGCTCAAATGTGCAACCCTGGTAATGGCCTGTCTAACACATAGACTGTCAGTGCAATGGAAATAATAACAATAGGCCCACAAATCGCCTATTCCTAAAGTAGGAAATATATTCTTATTTTTATGTCGTCCTTTTTGTGTTGGTAATGGTCTGTACTCATTTTGTAATTAATTTGTACGTGCTTGTGTATGTGTTGTCTTATGCTCTGCATATACGCTTTGTAATCATTGTTTTTTAATGGTTTGATGAATATAACATGTATCAGTTAGTGTGCATATTTACATTGTTTCTAATTTTAACAACAATTAAAATATCCCGTTACGTAACCAAAAACATGCACAAACTGGAGTAATTTCAAAATCCTGACGTAGTCACCCGAGTGCTCGAGCATTGGTCCACGCAAACATTAAACCGGTTAGAGAGATTTACGGCTGCTCTGCGCACGCGATGAGCCCTCGAGTCGCCTTTGACCCGTTTAAAGTTTATGAACCACAAACCCTCGACAGTCTCTTACATAATTCAGCACACTGTTGCAAAACATCGCATTTACTCGGTACGAGACAAGGCTAATCGTTTTCAGCCGCGTTCACTTACACGAATTGTTTATGTACTTACAAGCATCCGCTTTCTTTTAAAGATCTAAATCTACTTTATGCGTCAATCTAAGTATGCGCTCTCAAAGTCTAAAAATACGCCAACCTGCCATAATCAGCTTATTTTTTGTAAGAACCACTATTTGCGATACTATTTTAGGGGTTTATAAAATAAATCATTGTAGCGCCAAAACTTGTGCAAGACGTACAGACGTTAATATGACAAGCGCAAGCAGAAATAAATATCATAATTACCTGTGTGTGTTCTCTTGTGTATCTTCAGGTTTTCTGATCTTGCGAAGACTTTGCCACATCCAGGGAACGGGCAGGGGAAAGGTTTTTCTCCCGTATGCACGCGTATGTGATTGACCAGTTTATATTTGGCTTTAAAAGGCTTGCTTTCCCGGGGACACTCTTCCCAAAAGCAGGCGTGGCTGCTCTGTTCGGGTCCTCCAACGTGCTCGACCGAGACGTGGGTGACCAGCTCATGCATGGTGCTGAAAGTTTTATTGCAACTCTTCTTCGGATTGCTGAGCTGCTCCGGATCGATCCACTTACAGATGAGCTCTTGCTTAATACACTGCTGCCTCATGTAGCGAAAGAAGGCACCGGGGTGATGGTGATGCGCTGCCATATTCATCCCCATGTTCATATTCATGGAGCCGTACTGGTTATGCAGCTGAGCGGCTGAGTAAGGGTCGGTCCTAGGGCTGGAGACCTGATGGTACTGGTCTGATCGCCCGAAAACCTCCCCCGGTAGTCCGAGTCGCATCTGTCCATTGAGCACATTTGGGGAGCCGTGAGATCCATGCTGCTCGTGGATGCCAGGGAACAGAATGTGGCCTTGGCTGTCTGTGTGAGAGTGATGGAGCGAGCCGCCAGTGGGGCCGAAGAGTGCGTGCTGGCCTCCCGCCGGTGACGATTCCCCGAATCCACGGCTGCGAAAGAGAAAGTCCCGCGTGGAGTTAAACGGCGAGCTCGCGTATGATGTGACATGAGCCGCGTGCGCGCCCAGAGCCGAGGCGGGATAACCGGGCGCTTGGCTCGTGAATGCAGAACTCTGTCCGGGCGAGAGATCGTGGTTCAGTTTGAAGGTGCCCATGTGCGCCGAGTCGACGAAGCTGTTCTGCGCTAAACTCAAGTCTCTGTCCTGCATCTCACTGGAGGAGTGATGATGCCTGGCAAAGGTGCCCACTCCCAAACCAGGGAACTGATGCCCAGCGTCCAGTAACATGTTTTCGTTGAGCAAAACCAATTCTCTTTTAAGCAGTCTATGCACGGCGCTTCAACAAAACATTTAACAAAATAAAATCGAATGCGCTACGGGAATATTAACTTCCAGATTTGAGAACACGACATGAGGCGATGAAGTTCGATCCGCTCATCGGAAAAAAGCTTTGCGTATTAAGTTAGACTATATTTTTCTTGTGGATAACTTGTTACTCAAATTCCCCAATGCAGCGAAATGAAAAGATTCCTTTGCGCTGTTCCTTTTAAACTGAGTCGATGTCGTTATTTTCGGACTACATGAAAATACGAGGTATTATGTTACTGAGTCTTCCTTGTTCTTGAAGCATCTCGAATTGGAGTGTTTATTTCTTTCGCTTGTCTATGTTTATCTCGGAGGGTCCCTCTTTCTCAGTGGACTGACACTACCTCCTCTTACGCCCCCTTTAACTGGAGCCCGGTCATTCATTTGACGCGCTCTCATTGGCCGCCGCTCCTTATCAATCCCAGGTGCCCCTCCAATCGAACGCACTCCTTTGGCAACTAATCGCTGATCGCCATCTTCCACCGACAATTACCGCCTACTTTTCGGAGAGCCTTTTCGGGGAATAGGTAGAAGGAGACCAAAAATACTCGCGTTTAATCAGACCGCTTAAAAAAATAAATCAGTTGCCACGCGGGCTCATAAGAGTAAGTGGAACCCATACCTCTTTGGTGGAAAAACGCCACTATATATTGCATAATTACTTAATGGTTTAAAATGTTTAGGACATTTAGATTATAGCGAAATCGAATTAGTTACTTTCGCATACTGTGCTTTAACAAACAGACAGGGTTAAGGTGAATGAAAAACAAACTCACAAACCTCGTTCGAGGTGCCTTGACTCAACCTGCACATATGACAACACAATAATTCGCATCCAGTTTGCAGTCTATGTGGTCATCAGCATTTGAATAAAGGACGTGATCTTGTCTCCCTGAGGGTTGATGAACATAAAAAAACAAACAAACGTGTATTCACATATAAATATATTAGCCTTTTGAGATATAAAGTACTAAAAATAGATAGATAGAGGCAGGAGAGTTGGCTGTAATATATAGGCTACTCCATCGCCATTGCCATCAACATCATATTTACATTTGTATACTTTAATTATTTTATTGCATTAAAAAAACGCACTAATTCGTAGCTAACACCAAAACGCTGTTACTCTGAAACACAATGTACCAATTTTATTTAATCTACGTCAGAACCATAAACTCCACATAAGGTTTGAAACACAGTAAATACGACAACAGTATAAATTTGAGAATTATTGTAAGCTTTGTAGGCTACTATCTACATTTTTCCTATCACTATGACTTATAGGCCTATGCGCACACAGAGTATTCTGAATATTTTAGCAAATCAAAATGTAATTTGAATGTATTTAAGTGTGATTACATTCCCATGTCAAAAAAAAAAAAAACACACAATATGATATACCTTTAATTTAAAAAACAAAAAACAGTGACGTCATGGACTGAGAGCCTGGTCTTTCTACCTGAATAAATCAGGCAATCTGCATTATTTAAAATCAAGTTTAGCGGTATTTTGTGGTTACGGAACAGGCATTTATGCGAGCTTTTCCTATGTAAACTGTAGCTACACTCCCTGACAAGAACGAAACGGTCCGACTGAGGTTATCCTAACACATATGGACGAGGTTACTGCATTACGGATTCCAGGCCAATGTAGGCCTACATAAGCCACTCAGGGACCATTTCTGATTTGATCTAAAAAAAGTCCTACGTGTAGCATTCCAGCGTTTATTTAAATGTTACCATTCAGTTAAAGGAGGTTTACTTACAATTTCATTGAACCTAAGTCCGATAAAGTCCCGTTCCTACGCACAACACACTTTGTCTTGTCTTTCCTCTCCTCCGAACGCTTTAAGCTGTAAATAATAGGGCGGAGGATGTATAAAACTTTGGGAATTCTGTGTGCCTCAGCTCAAAGCCATGCTGTTTGAACGTTATGTGCCATTCTTCCAAGACTATTTCTACCCTCTCCACAGGAAACACAGGATCCGATCCAAGTTCAAAGTCACGTCTGCCGACCTCTCTAAGAAGTTCTTTATTTCTCCAGAAAACCTCAAAAACCTTTCTTCTTTTCAGTGGGCAGGGAGAAGAAGAAAGAGAAATTAGACTGAGAGTGCAGTTGGCCTGGAACACATAGCCGCAGTTTTTGTTCTTCTTTTCTGGTGTAGCAAGGAAGGGAAAAAGTTCGAAAAAGCTAAAACCGAACACACAGGTGAAAACACCTTTGGCTTATTATTAAACAAATATATGCGTCACTGCCTAGATATTAACCTTGTTTTTTTTTTCTCTATATGTGAAAGCAGAAAATCCAAACTAACCTTTAAATTACAATACATGATCATACCCCTATATGGTTACATTAATTGTGGCTTTCCATTAATGTGTAAGGCTCTTAAAGCAACAAGGCATTTATTTTAACTTTGACATTATCAATATGGTGACGCATTATTGGTTACTTTGAGTGATTTCAAGGGTGTTTGACCTTCGACCCGTGGACACCACATATGCTACCCTTTGAATTAAGAAATCCTCTCTGTTCAAAGGCTGTAATAAGACAAAATGCTGGCCTTCTCCCTCCGTTACGTCGTTTCACAAATAACAGACGAAGAAAATTCACATTCACTTACAAGCTTGTTTTAAACATTTATTATTTATGACATTCCCGTCATTAACTTTTATTGTAAGTGTAGCGTATTCAGCAATCAATACGACTGAATTATTTTAAAGACACTCTTTAATACGGTCTGTTCGTCCATCACAATTCAGAGGTAAACATTAGGATGTCGTAAATCTCAATTAGAATGCATAGATTGTAATGCTTCCGTCACATTAACCGGCATACATTGTGGTTCAATTCATTCTAAATTAAGACCCTTGACAAAGCTGACAGACATGATAGCTTATGCAGGAAATCACAACACTTTTAGTTACTACAGGTGCAGCTTATACGCGAGAAGAGATACACGTGCTTTATAAAAATAACAAAATCTCATGAATGCCTTTTTCATGTTACTTCAATTTTGTAAGCAGAATTTTGTTTATTGTTAAGTCTTAAGGGTGGGCCTCTTTAACCTTCTGATGTACCCTGGTAATTAGTTTTTGAAATAATTATATGGAATATGGTAACAACTGCCCTGAAGCATGTATTTGAATTAAGACATATTAAAGCAGTGGCATATGTACACTTTCTGCTGAGTTCAACATGGAAAAGGGCGTGGACGTGCATCATGACACACACGTACAGGACACACAAACAAACATGAGATGAAATTATGTGAAGAGTAATAAGTTTCTTAGATATCATTCTTAAGAGAGAGAGAGAGAGAGAGAGAGAGAGAGAGAGAGATTGACATCGCCCAGTGGACAGAAGATCTGTAATGTTTAAAACTGCGTTTTAGATAACCTATTAAAATACATTTGTTGCATTTGAATGTCCTTTATTAATTTTTTAAAATTGCATGATAATGTTGATTATATAAAATTATATTACGAGGAAATCATCTAGACAAAGCAGGTTACTAGAAATAATTCCACGAACGTAGCCTCTGCATTTCTGTTTATTAGGGCGTAAAACAATCGTTTGTTTGGTTGAATAAAAATCACAGGTAAGAATGTTTTATGTATATAATAATTTAGTTTTACCTACATGCATTGCAACAATTAGAAGCAAGTAAGTTTTGTATAGCATGCGTGTGTTTGTGTTTGTATGTTTTTTTATTATTATTTTATTTCCATTATCCCCATTTTATCCTTAGTCTGTACATATGTCAACATAATAAAACGATTTATTTGACGAAAGAAAATTAATTAGTTTTTTGCTTGATTAATTCTTGACAGCGTTTTATTTATTTTATTTTATTTTAATTTAATTTAATTTATAAATATAGTTCAAACGGTGTGTGGGGGTGTTGCACAATATGCTCCGCGTGTGTAGTGTCACTGTTTTGTGCAAAGAGAAAAAAACAACCTTCCACGTGTGTGTGTGTGTGTGTGTGTGTGCATGCGTGTGTGTTTCGGTAAACAGATTTGCCTGTAACTTTGTGAGCACAACTTTCTGGAGTGAACCGTGATGAAGAGAGTGAGGGGGCGGAACCCCGCTGAGCCTCTGCGCTGAAAGACAGCCAATCGCTTCGTTCTCTTAACTGCCAGTCACCGAAATCTGTCCAATACCCGCAGTGCCATTTCTAAACTCTATTCCCCACTGTGTCCTCCAACTGTTGTATGTTCTGCCAATCGCTTGAGGACAGAGTGGGAAAAGGAGCAAGCAGAGTTAGAGGCAGGACAAAAGAAGTTCTATAGACGGCCATATACATATATTTTAATGGTTTCAGAAGGCCCGTAGTTGGCGAAAACAATAGCGGTGAGCGTGGACATGACAGCGTAGTGATGGAGCCCCCTTTAAGCAAGAGGAATTCGGCGATAAGATTAGCGCATTTGGCATCGACTCAAGCCCTTCCTCATCAGAATATGACAGGCTTCCCGGGGATTGGGGGGCATCACCCGCACTCCCACCATGCCCACCTCCACCCTGGGGAGATGGGCAACGACCCCGGAGTGGTTCTCACTCCATTTGGACCCGAGCACATGGCACAGACCAATGCTCTCAAACTTAGTCCCTCTCAGCCTGTACAAAGCCATCCCGAAGCCCAGACCGCGGCATCTTTCACGTCTTCTCAGACCACAGTTGGTTTCCCCGTGGCTCACCCCCACACAGGCTACACCACCAGCAGGGACTTCATCCTCAGGAGAGAGCTCTCAGCCTCTGCTATGCATGCACTTGGCGACCAGCATAGTTCCGCCTCCTCCCCTCATCACCATGGCATGTTCATTTCCCCAACAGGTGCTTATGGGCACGCGGAAGGTGGTGCCCATCCACTTTTCTCTGGACTGCACGAGCAAGCGGCCCCAGGTGCCCACCACCACCACCATGCCATCAACGGGCAGATGCGTCTGGGTCTACCGGGGGACATCTACGGCAGGCCAGAGCACTTCGGCCACAGGCCCGAGCACTATGGATCTTCTTCTCTGCACAGCTACAACTCCATGAACTTAAATGTGAACCTCGCCACGGCTCCTCACGGAGCCACGGGGGCGTTTTTGCGATACATGCGGCAGCCCATCAAGCAAGAGCTCATCTGCAAGTGGATTGACCAGGAGCAGACGTCCAAGAAGCCCTGCTCCAAAACTTTCAGCACCATGCACGAGCTCGTCAACCATGTCACAGTGGAGCACGTCGGGGGACCGGAGCAGAGCAGTCACGTCTGCTTCTGGGAAGAGTGTCCGCGCGAGGGAAAGGCGTTTAAAGCCAAGTACAAACTAATCAATCACATCCGCGTGCACACGGGCGAGAAGCCGTTCCCGTGCCCCTTTCCCGGTTGTGGCAAAGTATTCGCGCGTTCGGAAAATCTCAAGATTCACAAAAGGACGCACACAGGTTAGTGAGAAGTCAACAAATTCTTAAAAAAAAAAAAAAACTTCATAGGTGTCTGTTATTGAACTTGTTTGCACTACTTGGCAGATAGTCGATTTTTCTTGATATGTAGCAACGTTAGTTACTATGGGGGAGCAGAATCACTTTTTTGTCCCCCCGACTCATGCACAAATATCCCCCATTCATACAGAACCAAGGTTAAGGAGGTTTGTTTACAGTCCCTATTCGCCAAGCAAAACTATCCCTTGGTGTTGCTAAGCGTCATGAACTTACTTTGAAAATGCAATGAGATATCAACGTACTTGATACTTGTTAAGTAAGCCTACATGAAAAAAGCACTCAAGACACACGCTGCTATGAGCAGTTTTTACGTCTTTTTTTTTCTTTGATGCATGCAGTTTTATATCAAGGAGACATGCAAAAACGTTGGGGTGAAGACACCATGCTGCAGTTGCATTTCAATGCTACGTGTGCAAATATTAACGAACAAAACAGGGAAAGTAGGTATTGTTTAAGTAGGCTGCAGGTAAAATAGTAACATGAAGTTTTCGGCACGTGTTTGTCACATTTAAAGCCACATGGAATTACAAACAGCGTGTGAATAGATCCATACTAATGTAAATAAGGAGAATGGTTCACCCTTGGGGCATTTACTACATTTTGATTAACTAAACTATGTTGGTATCTTTGCACAGCAAAGAAGGCCTCTGCTTAGCCTATTCTAACAAAATGTTATGCGTGTGTGCTGTGCATGATATTAAACTAGATATTTAATATTATGGTATTTAATAGATAGGCTATAAAGCTCTTCCTCCAGTTACTAAAAATGTACTCACATGACAATTTGTTATTGCAGGTTGTTAAGAATTTGCAGGTATTGTTTAGGTTATTTTACTGTATAATGGTATCGTGTTATGCTTACAACATGTGCTGATGTAAATTGCGCCCTGAAAATGTAGGCTAGCGTGTCAAACCCACCTACATTTATAATGGTCGTAACATGGTGCTATTTTAAATCATCAATGAATATGTGTAGAAGTCACTTATGTTTTTTTTTTTGTAAGAAGTCCCGGAATGACACCGTGAATCAATGCAACGTGTAATGTATTTTTGACATGATTTGGATATCTTGTAAAGCCGGGTCAGTTCTTTTACTCCAGGCAATCTGATACATATGGCTGGCCGAAATGTTTTCAGTAGTCGGCTCATTTGCTTACCCAGTAAAAATAATAATCATAAAAAAAGAGTTTTGGCAAGCTTAAGTCAGAGAAAATGAGAGCATTTACAGAGTGGTTGTATAAGTCATGTGGTGCGCCTGAACATTCCATATGTAATAGCAGAAAATAAGTACTGTGGGATTACAGTGATAATGTTGGGATTTTCAAACCAAAACCATCCATGACTAGTGCTTGCTGAGAATGGATTATCCATTAGCTATTATTTTCTTGTAACCAAGAAAATGTAAAAGATGTATGGCTGATGTCTATATCTAAATGCTCTATTTTTTCTTCTTTGCCAGGTGAGAAGCCGTTCAAATGTGAGTTTGATGGCTGTGACAGGAAATTCGCCAACAGCAGTGACAGGAAGAAGCACTCTCACGTCCACACGAGTGATAAGCCTTACTTCTGTAAAGTGAGGGGTTGTGACAAGTCGTACACACACCCAAGCTCCCTGCGCAAACACATGAAGGTTCACTGCAAGTCTCCTCCGCCCCCTTCCGCCACCACGGGCTCCTCTTACCATTCCTCGTCCACGACGATCGGTGATGCCCTCTCACCAAACCTGGAGCCCCACAGGAACCGCTCGTCGAACCTTTCGCCTCAGGTGACCAACCTAAACGAATGGTACGTGTGCCAAGGGAGTGCTGGACCAAACAATCTACACACCCCTTCCAGCGATGTGCCAACGTCAGAATCCGACGACGAGGACCCTTTCAGACACACAGATCCAAGAGCAATGCTCTGATGTGAACAGCAAGGAATATATTCATTATAAATGATCCACATAAAAAAAAAAATCATAACATTCAAGAGTTGCAATTCGAAGAAGTGGAACACCTATGGATGTCAGTGGGTGAAAGGGATTTCACCCCCCCCCCCGCGTTCCC
>NW_015558680.1:386752-404603 GCF_001515605.1 Sinocyclocheilus anshuiensis | reverse complement strand
TATGGGTGGCAGGGGGGTAAAAGGATTTCCCCCCCCCCCCCCCGTTTGCCCTTAAAACATGCTCAGAGTATTGATGCAATTTATGTTTCATATGATAAGCAGTTGTAACTTTCAACATGAAATATCAGACATGGAAAAATCGACTTGTACATTTTTTAAAGATTTTACCTGATTTGTCAAAATCAAATAACATGAGCTCAAAAGATTTATCAATTATGTTTAGGCTGTTTTTTTTATATTACACCCCTTTGTTGCATATACATCTTTTATAGAGAATCGTTTTACACGTTAAATGTCTGAGGGGCAAAAAATTGCAGTGACAATAATTTTAAGTTTTTACTTGTATATTGTCAAAGTCAAAAAATGACGGTGGAGTTTTTTTTTACAGTTTATATAATAACTGTGGTCAGGACGGTTTTTGTGATATTTAAAATATTTAAACCTATATTTTATGCAAAATCATTGAAACTCTGATTAAAGAGTACGAAATATGTCCACTGAGACCATAAATAATGTATCATTGACAGGCCTATCCCTGACTGATTTGTAAATAGTATATGGTATTGATGCTTGTGAATGTTTTCGTAGCGTCTCAAGTTTTGTACATTGTAATTTATTTGCTGGTATTAATGTTGGTCTGGAAGTACAGATACACCAAAGAATAATATAATTTTGGTGAAAAGAAGTGATGCTTTTTATCGTGTTCTGTAAAAAGGTCTTACTTGAATAGGCTGTATAATGTGAAGAATCTTTCGCATGAACCGTGTAGTAACTCTTTCTGTTGAGGTGCATGATGGTGTTGATGGAAAAAAACGTAAAAAGGTCGTGAAGAAATGTGATGTTTGTGTATAGATATATGGAAAACTTGAATAAAAGGCAGGACGTGTAAATATGTTCTTTTCAGTAAAAAGGCATCGATTCATTCTTTTATCAGAGTTCGTAGGCTATTTCATTTAAAATTCAACAGATTGATTTAAACTAATCATCCAATGAGTAACACTGTTGCGCTAAGAAGTAATGCTTAATTTTCTGTAAAACATGCTAACCAAACGAAACAGCAAATTTATACAAAACACTTTATAAAGATTTTTTCTTGATTTTCTCCTGAATAAAAATATTCCTCATTCAGTCTCGTTTCAAAAGGGAACCATCACTTAACTAATAGTGCACGTTATGAAAAGTAGAACAGCACAAAGCCACCAATGCATGAATCATTCATGGGAATATAAGACATAAAAGCTGCCAAACAATAAGAAGAAAGTTGTATGGAGAATATGAAACAAAGTCGCCCATCTTATTTCCTTCATTAAAACGCACAATAACAGTTTCAAAGTGCCCTCTGTCCCAGACTATAGACTCAGAATTGACCTGCGCAAGTCCTGCACCGCTTCAAAGAGCTCCACAACAGAACGGAAGACTGCACGGTGCTTTAGGATTTCTATGGGACCCATTTGAATATTTATAGTAGAAAAACTACTAACTGCCGCTAAATGGACAATCATCAAAGCAGAAACTTCTCCCACGAACCGTCTTGTCCCTTAAAATCGGCGTGGTCGACATTTTATATCAGCGCAGAAAGAGACAGCTAGGCATCTTGGACTTTTCTTATGGCGGGTGGAAAATATGTATTTAGAAAGTTCTAAAACTCTTCTTAAGAAAGTGGGATTTTTATTTTCATGCTAATGAACATCAAGCTAACTCCCGTGGAATAAAGCACACAAGTTGGTGAGTCGTTTGAGATTGTAAATCTAGTGTTTTGTGTCAGTGAAACGCCCCATAAATAGTGTGAAGTTCAAGGGCAACTTCATAAAGCGCGTGTGTGTTTACCGGGCACTGGAAAAAGGCCACTTCGATTGGAAACACTCTATTAAGGTACAGTCGCACTGACCTTTAGTTTCATGCTACGTTAGAGCAGTCAATTCGCTCTTCATCGGAATCGCTCATATTTTTGTGCCCAAATATTTGAAATCCCTCGCGCGCATTAACGTTTAATTCGGAAATAAGCGCGCGCTCTGCCCATCTTTTGTCCACGAACTCTTATTTGCTCAAGGAAAGAATTATCTTCTATTTATTTAAAACATTGCCCTTTGAATAGTGCAAAATAAACACGGTGAAAAATAACCAAAGAGATAGTCCCCTCGGACTGAAAAGGGGGGACTCCATAAAAGCTGCAGCAGTCACAGCTGAACGCGAGACGCTTTGAAGTAGAACTTATTATCTGAGGAATACTTTTCGGTCGTCCTAACGACGCTATTGAATCGAAAAGCTACCCCCTTTGTCAGCGATTTGTTCTCCTTTAGTGCAATGCCCGTGGAAATCACTTACATGGTCTACCTTAACATGCAGCCTGCAAATCAGTAACTCCAAGAGTCAGACTCTCAGACGCCACTTTTCAAAAGACAAAGCAGAAGTCAGTGTGAAAACGCAGCGAGTTCTCTCCCGTTTTGCCTTTATTGGACAGAACGATCACATCAGAGGAGGCTGTTTACTACAGTCTAGTCAGATTTCACACCGTCAGCTTCTCATTATGCGTTTGACGAGGGTTCAAAGTACCCGAGTCATTGTGCACCCTGTTTTAAGCGATGCAACAAGAGCATGTGAAGCACTTGCAACGAAAAGAAAACATTAAACTTTGCCATACTTTCACCATTAGCAAAAAGGCAGTTCACACTTTATCTGTTTGAACGTCGCACATATGTTCAACTCACACTGCCAGATTTCATCTGCGAGCTTGCAAAGTCTCAGAGGCAAATTACGGCACTAATGGAATATTTGCCATGGTGTTTGAGTGTCTGTAGGGAGAAAGAGAGAGAGAGAGAGAGAGAGAGAGACAAGTGCAACAAATATGAAATGACACAAATATAATTCCAAAATCGTATTAAATGAATTGCGCATGGTGATTATAATTTCTCTTTTGGTTTGGTCAACCTCTAAGCTAAGGATAATTAAAATTGTACACTTGTCAACCAGGTTTAAGATTGAATCTATTTTTTTAATCACTAAAAAATTGATCTGATACTTTCTTGTATAAAATATCCTAAAATATTGTGAAATACAATTCTAATCCATTTTAAATTAATTTTATGTTAATTTTATTCGCAAAATGCTGTGACCTTTTATAAATTATTTTACTATATAAACCTAACTTTAAATAACGTTATTAAATCAGAATTTATACATTGTTAAAATATTAGTCTAGCATTAAAAAAAAGCCTTAAACAAATATTATGTCAGTCGGACTCTAAAAAACAGCCACGAGAGAGAGAGAGAGAGAGAAAGAGAGAGAGAGAAAGAGCGAGAGAGAGAGATAATAATAATAATAAAAAACGGTGCACGAATAAACATTTTAAAATAACCAAACTAAACTCTTCTCCTCCAAACCATTTCAAAATAATAACAACTTCAAGTATGCGAGGTATTCTAAACATCCGTTGAGTGTTTTACTACAGTATGCTTTGAAGACCAAGAAAACTGGGCACATATTCATTCTCCAGGCACTCTGCCAAACTCTTCCGAGCACCCTACCTGCCTACTATCTTAAGTTTCCCGAATAAGTGAGAAAACAATCCAGTTGCAGCTGCAGGGCTGCATGTTTCCTCCCTGCACTCCGAGACTGAACTCTAAAACACGGACTCTAAAACAAGAAAACTTTTGACGCATGGGCGAAAACTCATGGGGTGTTTATACAGTGCAACGTGAGTACATGTTTTATGAGCTCAACTCTGAAGAAAAAAGGTTGCTGCATGCTTTTGTCGTTGTAACTAAAGACTCGTTTAGCGCACTTATTGATTAGGTGTTGTGCTTGTCCATGCGCGCGTGTAAAGATGAGGCTGTTGAGAAAGTTTGCCTTCCCATTAAGTTAGAGGCTGGATGAGTAGTTGTTTGCTATTTGCTCTGAAAGCTCGAGCCCGATTCAGACAGCTGTGAGTTCACCTATTAGCCCCGATGTCTTTCCCAAAAGATTGCTTGAGTTAAACATCTGACAATGAGCGCTCAGGGGTGCCGCTCGCCTGACCTCCACTCGCTTGTAATAGTTTCATAGGAACTTCATTAATTCAATTACTTCACGAGCACATCATTATTTATTTGTACTCATCTCTCAAAAGATTATTTGCTAACACTTTCATGAATAAGTCATTAACAGACATTACATAAAAAATACTTTTCAAATATGAAAATACATGAATCAAAGTTTGTGACACTTCTGTTTTAACTAATGATCTGTTTGGCAATATAATAATGCTACTATTATGTTCATTATAATTAAAATTATTATAACGTGTTAAAGATTTTGTGACAACGTTCACGGTTGAGATTTAAAGTTTCCTGCGTCCCAGTTAGATTTTGTGTAGCTCTGGTAATATTGACGGAGTTTGCATGCCCGGTTAGGAGCATGTCTTGAGATTGTAAATTTAGAGAAAAAAAAAAAAAAAAAAAATATATATATATATATAATTATAGATTAACCAGCAGAAAGGTATCAGTGTGAACTGACTGCAAACGTTTGTTTTAAAAATATGTATTGTAAGGAATTATAGTCAATACTTATAATACTTGTATATTAATGTATATTAAAATAATAAAAATATGTGTAAGTAAACTGCTGACCCTGTATAGAAAAAAACAGTAGTTAACTGGTGATTGCATTACCTCAAGTCATCATTAGTGACATTACTGATCATGTAAAGGAAAATAGATGTGCTTTTTTCTTTGTTTTCCAACTCAAACAACTTTGAGAGTACAGACGGACTGTGTATATTATATATATAATATTATATATAATATACATATATATAATAAACAATATTTTGCCCTTTTTAATGGTACATCTTGTGGGCATATGGTGTAAAGAAGATTTTACAATATATATATAATCCTTATAAAATACAAGAAAATTTGAATATAAACCTCAGCATATGCACCATAGAGATGAACGCTTTCATCGCTAACACATATGAATCATCTTGCCTGTCTGCATGAGACAACTGTCATAATATCTGGCCTCTCCTCAACATCTGTGGGCCTCCAAACTTGGTGCTGGTCCAAATATGGATCCCCAGGATTGGGAGGCTTTCCAAGGTACTTGGTGATGAGAGCAAGGTCGTCCACGGACATGTCCAGGAGCCAGAGCTCTACACCTGGTCCGTTCAGCCTATGCAGCACATGAACCAAACCTCAGAGCCACGCGACCACTTCTCTGCTTGCCTTGTATGTGACAGGTCCTGTTTAAATGGCTCTAAATGCAGGTCTGGACTTCTAATAGAAAAACACTCCATCCATGTGGCAAATGTTCAGAAGCATTTGCGGGCCGGACGTTGACATGAAAGGATATCAATGTTTTATATAAAAGCAGTTTGATCTAAAAAAAAAAACATGTCTACTTCAGTCTTCTTCAACGAGGACAGTGGACACACTTAATGTAAAGCTACTTTATATATGCATGTTCTGTTTGCCAGTGTTGTTGGTTGCTGTATAAGACCACATAAGTAAACTGAAAAATGTATGAGTAATAAAAAAGGTTACTATTTTACTTTACATGATATAATATTAATTATTTGTGGATAATTTGATATACACTGCTGCAACACACACACACACACACACACACACACACACACATACAAAAAAACTAAAAACTAAATTGAACTGTTGAATTGAAAAAAAAAAAAACTGTTGGTCTCTGTATTTTTGCTATACCACATGTTAAAAAGTACAATAAAATAAATATATTAAATTTTTTATTTTATAAATATAAATATTTGGCAGTAAAACTGATGCACAAATAATGTGCATTCATGTAACGGTTATTACAGCATAGGCTTCCAATTTTGATTTTACATCCTGTAGACACTGATCCATTCCACATCTGACGAACTACCATGAGCAACACATCAGAGTCGTGCCTCTGAATACAGCATCTCTCATAGAGGAAAAGGTCAACATTCAGTGAAAGGAAATCATCCTGCACAGCTGGACAACCACAGTGCTGGATCATCTCAGTAAGAGAAAAAAAGAGAGAGCAAGTACAAATATACAAGTCTCAAGTGTAAGGAGTAGGAAGGGATGAGGAAAAAGAAGAGAAGAGCAGTCAAACAGTCAAACAGTCAAAGCCCTCAAAAGCCAGTCCACTTTTATGCAATTTACATTACATTACTGTACTTTACAACTCTGATGGTTAGATTAAAAGTGTCCTACCTTAAGTATACAGCCTATTTTTCCAGTGCGGACCTAATCCATGCTTAATAACCCTGTAACTCATCTATAGAATCCCCTACACTATACCCCTAGTGCGTCACCAGCCACCAGAACCCCCCACTGACCTCACAAGGGTGGCTAGATGTTCTTAAACATCACAAGCTACTTTCTCTGTTTCAAGCTGACCTTGGAATGGTCATTAGATATGGCTTTGAACTACTGGAACTATCTCTCATATACCAGTGTCAAGGGTCCCCCTGAGTTGATAATGACTTGCTTTCATAACTGCTGTGACATTTTGTGAAAGTACGCTAGGCGTGCTCACAGGCCATATCTCCAGAATGCAATGCTTCCTTTCCCCCTCAGCAGGTGTGAATCAGAGCTGCATAGTCTGCGATTTTCAATGCTGTGTTTGCGCATCCCAGAATAAGTATAGGCCCAGGCCCACGCATATGTCCAGCCTTGATAAGCATTTTGGCTCACTACAGAGCTGACACAAACTCAGAATTACCATAAAAAGATTAGGGACTGTACAGTGGTGATGTTTGGTTTAAATATCATTGCCAGTTCCTTGAAGCCAATTACCATATGCTATACCGTTATTGTTGTCTCCCTTGGATCAGTTGCTTCTGCTTGTATTATTATTATTATTTTTAAAGTCATAAAAGTGCCTGCTAAATGAATAAATGTAATGGAATGAATAATGGCAATTAAATTGGGGAAAAAACAATAAAATCTATTACGTACAAGAAATAATATAACATTTGTTTTATTTTTGATAGGATTTACAGTCTAATAAAACAGATTTTTAAAAGCCTTTTCAGTCCACTTTGAATGTTAACAGCAAATATGCAACTATTCTGCTCTTGCTGGTTCGTATATCATCGCTCTATCTCATAGAAACCTGACAACACTGTCAGGTCACCTGAAGATATGAAGTTTGATGTTAAAATTTGAATGTCGTAGGCTTCTGAAAGTCTATTTCCTGTGGACGGAAAAAGAGATAAATGAACTAGCTTGCGATGCCCTTACATAAATGAGGGTTGATGAAACTGATGATAGGCTCAGGCTGCTGAAGAATGATCCCAGTGGAGACCTTACAGTGGTCTGTCCCACTCACAAGACAAATTATATAATTAGGCACATGTCTAAGGGGATGGCCACCTTTGCCCCTTTCTTGACATCTTCAATGGTAAATGACAGCATATCTTGCTAAAATAACTGAGCAAATTCATCTTGGTGACACTAGCAGAATTCTCTTTACAGTTGTATTAATTGTCTGGTTTTGAGAAATCCCAAGAAAATGACAATATGACTCAAGGGGAAGATTACATTTGATTATAAAGATGATCATGATTCTTAGGCTGGCCAGTCTGAGAGATTTCCATGAATCAAAAGCAGATTATTTAAACAGTACAGTAATTTGCATTCATAATATTGAAAGAATCTATGAATAAAATGCAGTGTCTTATGGCTGAATACATTAAATAGATTAATTTTGGGAAGAAAAAAAATAGAGATGCTCTTTTTGTTTAATACAATGCTTATCTTCAATTATGAACGAATTTCATGCGTAATTGTTCGTTTTAGGCACTGTTTTAGCTCTTCATACTTTTGAGAATCATCGCACTAAAATATGGGCGTTTGTCATGTTTTGAAACCCACAATTCTTTATTCACGTATGAAAAAAAAATGTCATGCAATAAAACAGAAAAGCTTCCTTTCATTACCTCGTGCTTATCACCGGCATTGTCAAAATGTTCATTGTAGGCCGCGAGCTCTGCAAGGGGCTCCGATTGAAAAAGCAGAGCCCGGGCTCCTGCCTCGTCCAGGCAGGGTTAAGCCACCTCTCCAGCTAGGCGGCCCCCAGCGGAACCCTCATTACTTTGGCTCCTGGAGCAGTCAGCTGTGCTGTGCTTCAGAGAAGAGAGGCTCTTTACCTGAGCATCACTGCTTCCACATGCCAACAACATACGCACCTTCACCAACCTGATTTGACAGCTCACGCTCAACTACAGCCTGCTGGAATATAGATATGATGAAAAATTATCCTTTCGTTTCTTCTGAAATGTCGCTGTCTTACATTTGTTGGGACTGGGGGTAGGTAGCCTATATGGCAGCACTTGAGATACCTTTTGGTGTCAGGTTTTGTTTGTTTAAAGCTACCTCGAGTTATAATTGGGAGTATTTATGCTCTCTGTATATTCAAATAAAGCTGCCATTTCAGCTTACAGGGCTTTGAGGTGCGAGGTTTCATTAAGTTTCTCCCCCATGTGGTTACTCTTCTGTAGAGGCAACATTTTATATATGCGTAAAGTGCTCTGAGGACATTTGCTTTTATTAGTTAGAGACAGAAATTGATTTAGCAACCTGTTTTTTTTTTTTTTAAATGTTTAATTATAGCTGATAAAATAATTGTTTTCATAAAATATTTCTGAAGGTTACAAATATAAAAATAATAAATAGCTTATATAAAAGGAGGGCCAACACCATTAGCATTTATAGGCAACGTTGAACTGAAAACTCACAATTCATCTTGAAGTGAGAAATAAAGTTTGTCATACTGTGCAAAGAAAAAGGGTATGATAAAATGATTCATGAGCCCTATCCTGCTTTACTGTGCCAAGGTTTTTTTTTACATGCTGGTCGGATTCAATTCACTGTTCTCAAGAATTAATTCATTATTATTTAAAACAAACCACTTTAATTATTACGTATTAATTTAATAGTTTAAATTATAAAACAAACAGATTCTTCACTTTAAATAAGACATGACCATCGGTATATAAAGCAAGTGGTTTAAGTAATCAAAAGTGTGGTGGAGATATCACATTTTGCTCCGGAAATATTGTGTTGATTATATATCTAGGGTAAAACCAGATTATCAACTAAGACTCCTTTCTTAATCAAAGTTTGAAAGAAACAATTTAGTAGCCTATTTCAAACGGAGCTCAGAGGTGTTTTCTAATAGTATTTAATTTCCACAGCAACATCTCTAAGATTTCAAATAAATACGTTTTTTTTTTATTTAAACCAAAATCTCCACATCGTTAGAAGTTTTTCGATAATATAGAAACAACCTTTGCGAAATACCGATTTAGATTCATGTAAAACTTTCCAATTTAAAGTATTTAAACGAACTCAAAAGATATATTTTTAAATCTTGCAGCCGAGTTTCCAATTCGTCAGTCAAAACTCGTCAGAAACGACATAAACCTACAAGAATGTATGTGTAAAAATGCCGCGAAACCTGTGCTTTTTCCTCTGCAGAATTATACATTTCGGTTTTGTCTATTAAACTGACTATTCCAACAGGTTTGGAAGGTTCTTCTCATCCTGCTGTATTTCTTGAAGTAATCTGGGAATAGGTTAGCTACTCACTTAGGTTTTTCCCATAGTAGACTATAATTCGCTAATTTAAGCAAACTGTATACATTACAACGTTTGTGTTGTGATGGATAGCCGATTTTGTAATCAGTCATTCAATACATTTATTTATACTTTCATGCACGCTTACTGAATACAAAATGGCATTAAATAGCCTAATTCCCCGTTCCAAGCAAGTTCAACCAATTAAATGTATTTATCTAATTCAAAGTCAGAAAGTTTGTCGGCTGCCCTGCCTTAAACAGCGGTATTCACTCTTCACAAAGTTCTGGGTCTATAGGACAAACATGTTTAATTGGATTAGCAGAGACGATGTCATAAACTACAATTAAGAGCTTGACTGTGCAAACACACAGGCACGCGCTGAACGTGTTAGGAGCGAAAGCTACTGTAAATCATTTTTTTTATAACTACGATACGATTACGAACAAGTTTATTACGCCTTTGACAATTTAATTTTCAAACACTTCAAAGACCTAGAATTTACAGAATAACAGATCCGAACCCAGTACATAAAAATAGATCACATTTAACAGAAAGTAAAACTAAAATAAAAATAACGATATATACAGAATTATTAAATGCTTTGGACTTACTGTCAAATGAATTAAAGTTGAAGAGAGTATAATTCAGTGACTGCATGCAAACCATTAGAGACATTAAACACAGATCATGTTTATATGTCCCATCGGACCCATCGTCCTCCTCCAGTGTTTATGGTCTATATAATATAATTCATAATCTAACTTTGTTAATGTTGCTATTTCTTTATAGTTATTGATAACACGTTTTTATTTATATTAATTTGTGAATATTATTTACGAGTTAACGTTAGAAATATCACATTTGTAACCAGCTGAATGTACATTCATGGCCTATTCAGCACCATATATGTAATGTTTGCTAATGTTATTATGTTAAAAAGTTCCTGTCGAGGGGAAAAAACATATCTAATATATAATTTAAAGGTGTATGTGGTTCTTATGGCTTGTTTAATCCCAAACACAGGGTGGACAGGATAAGACCACCAGGAGAACCTGTGTCAAGGGAAGGTGATAAACCAGCCGCTCGTGCTCCCATGACTCAATACCTGACAATTAAGTGAGCTGGAAAAGATTCAAGCATGTGTAGGTGGTGATAGGGTCACTCCACGATATATCCAAAGCGTAGAGGCCTCTAGAAAAACATAAAATGAACACTAGGACTGCACTAGCCTCCCTGGAAATTACGAGAAAATGAAGAACTGCTTAGCTGAATTGAGCTCTTTTCGAAATAGATACAATTTACACTGTTTTTGAACTGAACTGCACTAGCACTGTTTCCATAATTGACTTTGCTATATATTTTCCTGTTAAGTACCGTGAAGCTGCTTTGAAACAATGAAGAGCTAGAACTAAAGGTGATTTAAATAACACCTTAAAAACGCAATTGCATGACGCCTTTTATCAATATTTAACTTTTTTTCCACTCTGCAAACCTTCAATTATCTTTAACGGATTTCGACTTTAATTGACAGTGCACCTGTTACTCATTATAACTTCATGCAAGTAGGCCTACAGATCATACGTATATTCCTCTCGACTGCTCTGTCTGGATCTGCACCGGGGGGTTCAACTGCAAAAGTCCTAACAGCCAAGAAGCAATAAATGTCGCCTTTATGAACAGCCATTCTCTTCCTGCCCCCAATTTTGACAGCATCCGGCGGCACACTTCTTAAAGTTCTGTTCTTCTTTCATCAGAAAGCCAGTGGGTGAGATGGTACAAGCAGCGCCAAGCAGTCAAGTCACACAGCAAGCTCACCAGCACTCAAAAGCGTATCTGTTTTATCGCATCCATGAAATATATAGCGGGATTGTTTTAATTTCTCTCTAATTCATGAGCAGTTGTGTGATAATGAGCCAGCCGCCATAATACAGGCTACATAAAACCATGATGCTCTGATTATCCTGGAGGCTACGCGACAATTGCTCCATTTTGTCACAACAGAAGGAAAAGTCAATTTGAAGGGGGGCTGCCATGGGCTTATAATTGGGGAATCCACCCATGGGCTGTTCCTGAGATACTACTAACAGTGAGGTGGAAATTACATCTGCTCTATAACCCTGACAATGAAGATGTTAATAAAATAAGATATAAAAATAATATTGCTTAAAAACGGCAATACTTTTTAAATTGTCTTTTTATAATGAATAAAGTCTTTCATCTCTATTAAAAACGAGAACACTTCATGGTAAATTATTATTATTATTACTAACACCTTCATAACAATATGCATTTCATTAGATTAAATCAATAAATCAAGTATCAGAAAACAATGCACAAATAAAGATTTTTTTGACATTGTATTTCTTTTCTTAAGATTAACTTTCATGAATAAAAATACATGGGGTCAAGTCAGTTAAAAACAAAAAAGTTTTGGAGAGTTTTTGTAGCGCTGTAACGAGTCTGATTTACGTGGCCCCTCGACTCGAACCCATAGCAACCGCAGACAAAGACCGGAGGAGGTTTACTGGGGTTGTCCTCTGATCTGTCTCCATTTCAAATTAAGAGTCAGCTCGAAGTCTCCGGTTATTCAGAGAAAACTATCCTTCACTCAGGCACACATTCAGTATTCTGGCCAAACAATAGCACACATGAACGAAGTCATCTTTTTAACAGCGAAAGAAAAAAGGAGCATTAAAAATGCTATGAGTATTAGGAAATATGGAACATTACTGAAAATTACTCTTTCAAATGCACTTATACTACAATAAAACTCACGTTTGATTGTGACATCAAGGTGTGCGATGTATAAAACAAGTTCTTTTTTTAGTCCTGATGAAGGCCTGTGCGCCGAAACGCGTTGGCAAAATAAAATTACTTTTTTAACTCCATCTTTTGTTTGTTCTGACCCCTTGACGTCACAAGTGTATAGGCCTGTCCAAAAATAACTGTTCTTTTTTCCCCCACGCACCTTGCTGATCGTGTGAGGTTGCACTAGAACAATTACACAACATAAAAACAAGATTTCTGACTGTCCCTAGTTTATATATAAAAGTAACATTTAAAATCATTGAATTAAATAACCCACTAGATTTTTTAAAACGTTGCATTGCATCTAAAATAAAGAAAAACCCAAGTCATACCCATTCTCTCTCTCTCTCTCTGTGTAGGTGTAGGTCTATCTCGAATACTTTTTGTAAGGAATAAAATAAAGTTTGCAAAGATATTTGAAACGGTTTTAAAAGACGTTTAAATGGATAAAATGCAGACATGACAACAAAAACGTGGACATAACAGCATAATTCACGCCCATTATTAAAGTTTGGCTACTATAATCATCCCTAAGGGTGTGTTTAGTAAGTTAATATTCCAAATGCAATAACAATTTGTATTTTAGTGTTTTGTTAATACTTTCCCTAAAGAACTAAATGCATAAATTCAATTTATTTATTATCTTAAAAGTCACCGAAAGCTAGTTATTTGCGTCGCATCTGCACCTGTTTTGCACAGTGGTAAACGTTTTTCTGTTAATGATATTCCAGCAAATTCAAAAGTCGCGTTAGCCTAGACATTTTACAACATTACTAGTTCAATTTTCACTCATTACCCCCAAATGCCAATAAATTCCATTTCATTTCAATTACATATTATTTCCAAAATGATTCCTACCTGCTCTTGTTGTAAACGATCGTTTTATTGCAGGGGAATTATCTTTGTTGAAATGAGTTTGTCATATATTGTCTAGTAAAAGAATGAAGTCATTATTGGGAGATCCCTTGGCGAGAAATTAGGCGAGCAAAAGTCTCCCTGCCACACGGGTCCCATTGAGATTAATGAATAATATGTAAAACGTTTCCTTTTAATTTTCCTCTAAAAGCACTTTGCATACATGCATTTTCTCTGCTGGGTTGATATCAGATAATTTATGAGAGCAATCTCAGCACATAACCATCAGGACCGTGTTTCAAGCCTAATTGAGTGCTGTCAAGATTAGGTAAGGTCCTATTCGTGTTAATTGTATTGTACTCTCTTTGGGAATACTAGTAAATGTATTTAAATAATTCCGCCTTGTGAGCTGAACAGATTATGTCAATTTACACAGGCATAATAGAAATGTCATGAAAAATGACAAAGAAGTGGGAGGAAGTAGCATTTCAGTGTCCGCAAATCCATTAAACCCTGAATCTTTGGCTACACAGATCAGTTTCAACATAATTAATAAAATGAATGGTGCCTTTATTGCATGGATCAGGCTTAACTGCATTGCTGAAAATAAATTTACTTCTCCAAAAAATTATCACAAAGACAGTAAAGGCACAAAACCCCACAAAGTAAGGGGCAGTCAAAAAAGTTTCATATCAATCGACAATCAAATAGCCTATCTAATCTCACTTATTTTCTACAAAGGCTTAGGTGACTGAAGTTCAGAGGTCATTATCTAAGCTCTTTTGTGTGCATGGGTGGTGTTAAAGGGACAGTGCACCCAAAAATGAAAATTGTCATCATTTACTCACCCTCCCAACCTGTATGACTTTATTTCTTCTGCAGAACATGAAAGAAAATACTTTGAAGAATGTTCAAACAGTTTGTCCATATAACTGAAGTCAATGGGGTCCAAAACAAAACACCTTTTTTGCACACACTGTCTTATGCACTCAATGTGCAGCTCAGATACTATTTATGTAGTAAAAAAAAACAAAAACAAAAAGCAAAGAAACTACCCCCCCACCCAAAAAAACACAAAAAAATCAACAAACAAAACTTACAAAAAAAAAATCACCAAAAAAAAACGCAAAACAAGTTCGACAAGCCCTCCAAAAAAAATCAACAAAGCAAAATAAAAAATAAAACACAAAATATAATCAACAAAGCAAAATAAAAACAAAAAATATAATCACAATACAATAAAACCAAAACAAAATCAAGCAAAACAAAAATCAACAAACAAAACAAAACACACACACACACACACACACACACACAAATAAATAAATAAATAGATAAAAAGATATCATTTCTTTTGGGTGAATTTTGTATAATAGCTCAATATTTCTGTTCCTATAAGTTGTGTTTGAACAAAATACAAGCAAATTTAAAAATGTAGCTAAATAAATGTAGGATGGCTCTAGATGAATCTCATCTCATTGGCCTACTGACCTATGGTCTCAGGCTCTGATGAGAATCTTGAAGACATGCTTAAAGAGCGCTTACAGCAAAAGGGCTTGTCTGACATGAGCCCAAAAAGACGATTCTAAAGAAAATGAAAAATAAATGAGTGCAAAAGGCAGATAGCATGGAAGAGGGGGTGGCAGAGAGGTGTGGGCTGGGTGCCAGGTCGTCAGCTTACTGTCGGGCCCTTTGGGCCGCTCACAGCAGCGGCTTCCATCTTTCTGTCTGCATCCCGAGGCTGGCACAGAGCTCGGGCAGAGTCGCTTGCTACAGACACTATTGATCACGCCATATTCAGTCCCACTTTATGCAGAGGCCTCTATTACCATAGTGACCAACTGAACCATCAACCATTCCCCCCACCCCAGACAAATCCATCCCAGACATTTCTGCCAAATATGTCATCAGCTCAGGGGAGACCAGCAGCAAGGAGCGGGAACATAGCATACTATTCATGACAAACAACATAAAAAACAACAACAACAACGCCCTCAAGGGTGGAAAGGATGGTCATTCATTGGGAATGATATCCTGGAGTTTTATTTCAAAAGAGACATTCTTGACAAAGTGTGTGTGAGGAACACTAGTGAAATGGACAACAGCGGCACGTCTTTTGAGCACTTGGCTATGCTAATGGTGACTTAGAAGCTGGACGGAGAGATGGGAACCACTGACCGGGAAACAAAGCCATGGAAAACTGCTGATATTTACATAGAGCGAGCCCTCGTGGAGCCCTTTGTGTACGTGTTTGTGAGTGAGCGTGTGGCACACCGTGTAGAGCTTACGCCAGGCTGCAGACACATTCAAGCCTTGTCCTGAAGAACAAACTGGCTTGCTGAGACCCCTGAAACAAAGGCCTACAATTTAGAGCGGGCTCACAGGCTCATTCACTCAGTGTTGGTTTTAGTAAATTTGCGGCGGCTTCTTGGCAAATAGCGCTTTGATGTTCCGGGGCCTGGAGGAGCCTTCAGGCTGAATGGAAGCTCGACGGCAGGGCAGCTCTGTTTGTTTGCCCTTTCGTTGGGCACGCACAACCTTTACCACGGCCAATCGTCTGCCCTGACACCAGAGAGGCAGGGGGCGGGCATGACACACACACACACACACACACACACACACACACAAATGCAAACTAATACATAAAATGGTAATGCACCAGGAATTTCAGAAGACAAAATAATCAACATATCAGCTAGAACATCATCTCTGTTGCTGGTTAAACAAATGCACAGGTCGTTTTTAGCTCTTGATGTGAAGTGCACAGCACAATGGTGCAAATTCTGAGGAACTCAGGTTTGGCTCACTTTCCCTGAACAGTTGAAGCCATCGTGACAATGTTCTGAGCTTGCTTCAGAGATGGCATGTCAATCATACTGCCATGAAAGGTGAAAGCCCCCTGAGGAGAAGCGAACAGAACACTGGTTGAATAAAAATAAAGGCAAATAACCTACTACATAGCTGCAATGCATGTATGACACTACAAAGAAGAATAGGATGGTTATTCATAAATTCCCTAGAGAAAATCAAGAAAAGAGGAGACAGTCCATGTATATAATACATATATAATTTTTAATTTTTTTTGGTAAGGAAAGTATTTATTTAAATGCTTTTGTTATTGGTTTGTAGTGAATCAATAATGTCCTGTTAGCTTCCAGTCTAAGTCTGTTTTATTCAAGGTGGTTGGGAATTTGCTAATGCGTTTTAAAAAAAAGCCTAAGAATCATGAGAATGAAAATTGAAATTTTCTTGACAGATGCAGGAATTAGTGCTGGAAGTCATTTATTTGCATGCTAAATATTCCTATTCATTACGCAACTGTGCTAAGCCAGATATTTAAATCAGCCTACCCAGTCCTAACCTCTTAAGAAGAAAGAGTTTCAATAATTACTTGACATATGCATCAAAGAAACTAAATATGCAGCTAAGCTGCATCCTAAATGTAATGTAATGGTAGTAGAATGTCTAAAAATGACATGTTGAGAAACAGTAAAACCTCAGGTGGGTACTTTGCAAACATTTTCTGTAACAAATCTGCAAGGAGATTGAAGAGGGCATAGAAATATACAAGAAAACGCAAAATAAATCGAGCAACTGTGTCCCGGAATTTCAGCTTGTGAGCAAAGAGCCGAATGGGGAGAGTGTCGCTGATGCACCCCCAGGCCATCCTTAGCATAAGAATTACTGGCAGATTGTACATTACTAGCACATCTCAGACACGCACAGCCCTATCGAGCAGAAAACACAGGACTCAATGATGCACTAAATTAGGAACTATAATATTCAACACCTCATTTGATTTTCTCCGACAAAAGCTACAGTGTAGCTTGCATCATGGAGGACATCTTGATGCTATATCAGGCTGGAAAATAATACAAATCGCTATGTGGAAACTCAGGAACTACTGAACGTGCACCTTTCCCAACTTCTGATGCTCCTCGAAAGCAGCGATCAGCTCCGTGGCCCACTTGATTCTCTCTGGACTGGGGGCAAATTCATCTTGAACAACCTTGATCTGGTTGGGGTGAATCACTTGTTTTCCTAGAAAGAAGTGCAACAAGCAAACAAATTAATCCCTAACAACATAACAATAAATAAATAAATATTCCAAGTCTCAGTAAAAGTAAACAAATAAAGACATAAAATAAAATCGTTAAACACCCATACTTAAGTAACTTTTTTTTTAAACCACCGATTATAACATGTACAGGCCAAAAATTACAAACTACAATTCTGTAAAAATAGAAAAAAAAAAAACATCACCTAAGATTATTCTTAAGATTATTCTTAATTAAAGGGCTTTGCTCCAGAGAAACAAAGGCACTGGAGGGTATTTGCTCTTCTTTATCCAGTACAGCTCCCTGACCAAGAATGATTTTAAGGGACACAGCAGGGACAGAGGATGCTATGAATTATGGGTGTCATCCCGATTTTCGCCTCATGCCCCGCTGAACTCTGAAACTTTACTGCACGCTTAGTTACACTCCAATCTGAGGCAGCCTGCTTTTATTACAGGCCTGTATGAGAGCCACACACATGCAGACCCCTCAACACACACACACACACACACACACACACACACACACACACACACACACACACACACACACACACACTCTCA
>NW_015558680.1:354988-385209 GCF_001515605.1 Sinocyclocheilus anshuiensis | reverse complement strand
TTCAAGAATTAAATGACATATGCATAAAATAAACTAAATATGCAACTAAGCTGCATCTTAAATGTAATATAATGCTGGTAGAGTGTCTAAAAATGACATGTTGAGAGACAGAAAACCTCAGGTGGTTACTTTGCAAACATTTTCTGTAACAAATCTGCAAGGAGATTGAAGAGGGCATAGAAATATACAGGAAAACGCTAAATAAATCGAGCAACTGTGTCCCGGAATCTCAGTTTGTGAGGAAAGAGCCGAATGGGGAGAGTGTCGCTGATGCACCCCCAGGCCATCCTTAGCGTAAGAATTACTGGCAGATTGCACATTACTAGCACATCTCAGACACGCACAGCCCTACCGAGCAGAAAACACAGGACTCAATGATGCACTAAATTAGGAACTATAATATTCAACACCTCATTTGATTTTCTCCGACAAAAGCTACAGTGCAGCATGCCCCACGGATGCTATATCAGACTGGAAAATAATACAGATCTCTGTGTGGAAACTCAGGAACTACTGAACGTGCACCTTTCCCAACTTCTGATGCTCCTCGAATGCCGCGATCAGCTCCGTGGCCCACTTGATTCTCTCTGGACTGGGGGCAAATTCCTCTTGAACAACCTTGATCTGATTGGGGTGAATCACTTGTTTTCCTAGAAAGAAGTGACAAAGTGAATCCCTAACAACTTAACAAAAAATAAATAAATATTCCAAAGAGAATAACATATTTAATGGCCATGTCTTAGTAAATAAATAAAGACATAAAATATTTTTAAATCGTTAAACACCCTTACTTCAGTAACTTTTTTTTTAAACCACCGATCATAACATGTGCAGGCCAAAAATTCTACAACCAACAGTCTCTAATAATAAGAGTTAGTAGTATTCATGTGATCTTTAAAGGTCAGCTCACATGTAGGATAAAAATACATTAATTTAGGTATCAACCTTTTTATTTCTTTTTTTAGTGCACTATTAACAGTGTAGCCCACTCACATACAAAACTCTGTAAAAATAGAAAAAAAAAAATCATCTAGGATTATTCCTCCACGTTTAAAGGGCTTTGCTCCAGAGAAGCAAAGGCACTGATGGGTATTTGCTCCTCTTTCTCCAGTACAGCTCCCTGACCAAGAATTCATTTAAGGGACACAGCAGGGACAGAGGATGCTATGAATTATGGGTGTCATCCCGATTTTCGCCTCGTGTCCCGCTGAACTCTGAAACTTTACTGCACGCTTAGTTACACTCCAATCTGAGGCAGCCTCTGTGAGACTTGACTTGCTGCTTTTATTACAGGCCCGTGTGAGAGCCACACACATGCAGTCATCTCAACACACTTCATACACACACTACACACAGATATAGACGTCATGGACAGCAATAACTGATACCTCTCATAAGCTCAGCTATGTGTGTTAATGACCCAATGCTGGGGTGAAAAATTAGAGGTGACTACAACAGATGACCATGGAATGATCCATTATCAAAAGTCAAGAATGCACTTACAACCTACATTATCTATAAAAAATGCTTTGAGATAACCTGATCAATTAAAATGATTTATTTCTCATTGTTTTTTTAACTCGATTTTTAATTTTAAATTAATACTATCATTACTTTTATTGTATTATTTTATTCATATTAATATTTATATTGATAAATACAACAATAAATGATACAAAATAATAATAATATGTAAGGCCTTTCTAAAACGATGTGGATGCAATTTTCAAATATACATTTCCTTTTCCTCCCTGCTTTTCAGCATCAGCTAAGAAACTAATACGGATTACAGTCATGAAGGCAGGAACCTTATTCTCAAAAATAACATCTGTCCAGCACTGCACCATAATAATCAAGACATGTTCCCAGATCAAACCTCTGGGTGATGAGACTTCATTTGAGAAATATATCTTATGTTTTGCTTCAGCTTGTCTCTTAAAACAAATACGGAAAGGTAGCTAGCTGACAGCCGTAGAATTTAATACATGAGAAAACCATTAGCTCCATCTGTGGCTCTTACCCCAGTTAACCCCTCTGAAACAGCCTCTGCCATGTGTTATCCATTGAGTTCCCACATAATTTAGCACACAATGTTACATATTGCAGCGTAATGTCAGTCATATGTTAACACAGTCTTGCAACAGCACAGGTGTTACTTTCTGCATCTTTTACACATTGTCGAAGCCAAATGCTGCAAGATACGACACAATCTGATGATGCAGCTGGGAGTGAATGAGGCGTCGGGTTAACCAATGACAGCTAAGCATGCGCTTCAATGTAAATAAAGCAAACCAGCTTGGTGACTGCCTTTTCTTATTGAGCCAACAGCGCTACAGACGGAAAAATCACCAGTGTGTGTGTGTGTACTGTCCCTCTGCTGCTCTGGAGGAGATGGCCTGTTGGATCAACACCCTAAAGCTGAGGCTCAAGGTCCATGTTTGTGACGCCCATCCCAGAAAAGACTGGCAGGGGGTCGTTCCCTCACATCAACAAAATATGCCCCTTCCCCAGACTGCCACCTGTTCAGGAGCTGTCTGTTCTGAGCCAGCTAGTGACAGAGTGAGCAAAGTGGGCATGGTGAGCCCTTACGCAGCGCTGCTATTGGACGGTTGCTGAGCATCATTAATGCTCCCCAATGCCAGTCGGCCAATCACGAGGTGCCATCTGGTTTGGGTACGTCTGGTTGGCTCACTACCATTTAGCAGAGTGCCACTGTCAGATGATTCTCAAAATATCACATAGACGGGCTGAATTTATCAAAAAGGCAGAAAAAAACAACTGAAAAGGATACAAGTGAATAAAATGAAAGACAATTTTATTTTGACGTCTAAATTAATATACTGGAAAAAATACCTAACCTTTTTATATATTTTCATTTTAGGAGACCAACATTTTTTTTTCTTATTCATAACACGACACCATATCTATGTAGTTAACTAAAAGTCCTCCTAAAGAAATAAACATGGACCAAGGTCAAATCACAGGTGAGGAATTCAGGGAAATAATGCTTAAGACACATGTGTGCAGTGATACAAGAGGAGAGGATAAAATTTACGGTTAAGTTGTAACTTTTTGGCCTTTCTATTTTGTACCAGATTTAACTGCTTGCCTGTTGATGAATATGTACCTGTTGTAGTATTTTGCCCAATTATTATCGGAATATAATAGGAATATATTTACTTAAAAATTTAAAAATTTTTAAAAAGTGTTTTTATGATGAATAAAATGCCTGAATAAAGTATTTGAAATCTAAGAGCTCACTGAATGAAATATTCTGATTTAAATTTTAAAACATTAAAATCAGAAACATTTCCTAAACATAAAGATACAATTTTCCGATTTAAAATAATACATAAATACGTTTTCAAAATACAAAGTGTGATTTCAACTAACAATTTTATTTATAAAAAACATTCTGAAACTCCAATTGCTGTATTTGCATTAATATAGTGATAGATTTGCTCATGCAAAAAAATTATCTAAACTATTTATCTGCATGCAATTTCAACTGCCTACAGACAAACACTCGCTCACACACACACACACACACACACACACACACACACACACACACACACACACACACACACTTCACACTGAGGGTGTAAACTGTAAACAGTGTTTCTGTAGGCCTCCCGACACAGGGACCTCAGACTAGCAGTGGCAATCAGAACGGCGGTGAGCTCAGCGCATGCTACACGAGGAGCCGCTCCAATTCAGACTCGCACGAGAAGCAGAAGAGAGTCATCAAACCCGACCCCACCTGCCTAATGACAGGCTGCTGAACAGAGCGCCTGGCTGATGGACTGCAACATGGCACGACCAACCCGCAGGCTGGCTGCTGGGGAAATAAAAACAACCTTGCAGTGGCACCTTCACAGATATCCTGGGATGTCACAAACCGTAAAAATAATCATAATAAGTAAATCATTTAGTTGGATCACATACATATGCTTATTTCCTTATAAAGTTTTAGCATGTTAGCCACAGCTTCTGCCAAAATACAAAACTTACTCAAGTAAAAATTTGTTAATTTAGTGCACTGTAATAGCGATTTCAATCTTCAAGAAGAAAAAATAAATAAATGTCAGAAATTTATTTACATAGTTTGAAGGTGATCCTATAATAATTTATTATGATTTTACAGTAGTAATAATATTATGGTAATTTGAAGAGACTATGGTTATCGTGGTAATTTCTTTTATAATGGTTGTAAATGCCCTTCAGTTAATCAAATAAATGCTCCTAAAATAGTTTCTGTATGAAAAGCCTTTTTTTTTTTTTACCTGAGTTGCAATTCTATCATTATTAAATTATAATAAAATGCTGTTGTAAATTAAATCTAGTGATTAAACGTACTAGATGGAATTAGTGATGATTTTTGATGTTAAAAACTAAAGTAAAAAAAAGAAGACAGGAGAAAAGCGAGTGATCTTTAGCATTGTGCTGTGTTCTGGAGGAATGGCAGTGCTAGTGTATACAGAGATGTGCAGGGAGAACAGTGTGTATTCTGCAAACAGCAATTACATATTCATTAGCAGAGGCTCAGAAGAGGGCTGTGTCTGGCCTCCCGTGGCCAGTTACCCGCTCACCAGGCCTCCACACACACACACACACACACACACACACACACACCCACACACACACACACACACACACACGTTGCCTGGCTACAAACCGACACAGCGCTGAGCTGCGAACATACGTCTAGCTCCCATAAACACACTTGTAAGTAATGGATACACATACGCACAGATGAATAAAGAGACATGCACGCATGCGTACACTGCTAAACATAACTGGTAACTTTCTTTGAAGTTTCATATATGTAGTATGTTATTAAAAGCTCAGGTAATAAATGAAATCATCAATGCAATATGGACAGCATATAAAAATTAACAAAAATATAAAAAAGCTGCCTCAAATTTTGCAAATTTCACATGAAAATTCTTAAATATAACAACCATGTCAGCACTAATAAGGCAGGTGTCCAGAAAAACATGAGATGTAGAGGAGCTCAAATTGTAGGGAGAGAAATGCTAAAAAATACACAAAAACTCTCACTAACCACTAACCCATATATACAATATCAAATGTAATTATATTTATAATTATATATAATTTATGAAATGTAATACATTTTTTACATAGATTTTTGTGAGATATTTTAAGAAATTTTGCATGTTAAATACAAATTGTGCTCTAGCAATAGCAGCAAGTTGCTGCTTACCACCCACCTGTATTTAACCCAGAATATTCCTTTAAGACTGGAATATTATGAAGTCAATCTCTTGAGCCAATCATTAGTGCTCTGTTTGACATGTTTTGCTGTGCAACAATTTTCTTCCGTTTAAGCCAGTATATGCTCAACCTGCAATTATACATAAGTGCGTGCATTTTTACTGAGATCCTAAACCATCTGAGTCCAAAAGAGCATTTTGTTTAAGGAAGACCAGGCCAGGATGTCATACAGTAACTGAACAGAAAAGAAAAATAGCAGTCAGCGTACCAGTGAAGCCCATAAGTGCGCCCTCTCTGGCCTGCTGCCTCAGTCCTTCCACATCCTGATAGTCAATGTAAACAAGGTCGATCGCCTGGAGACCGAAAGCTTTGGTGGTGACCACCACTTTCTGCCGAGCATACAGGAGTTCTTTAGCATCTTTAGTTCGTGTGGCTCCTGCAGGTTAAAAGAGATCCAGCACCTGATTTTTACAAAAATGTTATTAAACCCAAGCATCATACATGACATAACAATGTGCAGTCTGAAGGGATATTAATGACATATTATTGTAAAAATGCATATTTTTCATCAGTTAATTAAAAGAAATGTTATTATTTGTGGTACTGTCATTCAACAAATAAGTGAATGAAGAAGAAAAAAGTGTATTGATAGTGAAATAAAAAGATAGCAGACCTATGCTGGCACAGAAGTCATCTGACCCGAAGACAACTCCGTCATGATGAAGACCTGCCTTTGGCCCAAGATCTCGAAGTGCTTCACACACTGCCTTCAAGAGAAAGAGAAAATACAGAGCTGTGCGGGTGTGTGTGTGTGTGTGTGCATGCGTGTGTACTTTGGCACTCTATCAAGTCACCCAGTCAGACGACTCTAATTTTCCCCAAAACTCCCTTAATCGCTGTCCACGCCTCTGTTCTTTATATTGTGTTTAGACATGGAACTATATCAGATATTAAAAAAGACACACACACATACACACACACACACACACACACACGCACACACACACACACACACACACAATTAATGGCCCATCTCTGTCCCCGTGAATGGGGAAATCTAGAAATCTGTGAAGACTGTCCAAGGCTGTAACTAACCCCAGAACAGGGACTAGTGAGAGACAGTCTGGAATGTGATATGACCGTTTCAGGCACGGAGCAGATGGAATTTCTTGAATGCTTTTGTTGAGTTCCAAATTAATTTCACTTCTTGCTGTGACTCTGCAATATTTCCCTGTCTTGGCTCTGGGATTCTGTCTAGCCAGCACAACATGGGTTTGGGGGAGGGGGAAAGAAAAATAATCAAAAGAAAAAAGGATCTGCATATTTTATAAGAGGACAAAAAACATGACTTTGGCCATTTTTTCCCCAGATAGGGGCAATTTTACACACATACACACACACACACACACACACACACACACACACACACACACACACACACACACACAATTAATGGCCCATCTCTGTCCCCGTGAATGGGGAAATCTAGAAATCTGTGAAGACTGTCCAAGGCTGTAACTAACCCCAGAACAGGGACTAGTGAGAGACAGTCTGGAATGTGATATGACCGTTTCAGGCACGGAGCAGATGGAATTTCTTGAATGCTTTTGTTGAGTTCCAAATTAATTTCACTTCTTGCTGTGACTCTGCAATATTTCCCTGTCTTGGCTCTGGGATTCTGTCTAGCCAGCACAACATGGGTTTGGGGGAGGGGGAAAGAAAAATAATCAAAAGAAAAAAGGATCTGCATATTTTATAAGAGGACAAAAAACATGACTTTGGCCATTTTTTCCCCAGATAGGGGCAATTTTATATGTTCTAATTCAAATTATAAAATTGTTATTTACCTTAAAATTCAGCAGACCCACAGCAGTTTCCACAAAGGTGACCAAGCGGATGGGTTCCTCAAGCTCTCTGCCTTTTAAGTTTCGCTGAAGCCTGTCAACAAACTGAAATGGACACACACACACACACACACACAAAAACAACACTTTAAATCTCATTTAAAGAGACAACATGCCACTCAAATGGCATACCTAATTAAATTAAAAAACTTCTGACTCAGGGTTTTGGAGAAAGAAGTAAAAGAAGAAGAAAAAAAGAAATATTACTTCAAAAACTTGACAGGATTCACACAGTTTTTGGACAACTCCTGTTTCATAGGGGCCCGTGAGATATTATACTACAGGTTCCTGTCTGAATTTACAAATAAAGGAGAACCGAATATGAAAAAGGAAAGGATGAGATTTGAGCTGTCTGGGAGTGCATTTCATTTCAGTTTTATGCAGAGCCTCGGCTTCCCCCGGCGGACAGACTCGTGAGACTTGCGACGTGTGATACGACACTTCTCCGCGCTATTCATTTTCCCGCTAATATTTGAGCTTACCTAAGAAGGCTTTAAAATGAAGTTTGGTGCTTTGAAGACCAAAGCATTCCGATTTTTTTCAACAGACCAGTTCACAGCTAGCCGTGGACTGCTAGTGGGGTTGCCCAAATTCCAAAATCTATCATCTGGAAACACACAAAAGCTCCCTCTGTCAGATATTTTATTTCAAAGCCTGTACAAAAAAAATGTAAAAATAAAATGAGGGGGGAAGGGAAGGGAAAGGAAGGGAAGAGGAAAAAAACTCAAAGCGGAAAAGTGTAATTCCCTGTCCCCCTATTCCGTCTCTCTTTCACACATCGGGGACAGCAGATTAAAATAACCTCAGGTACGTCAAGGCTAGTTTTCCAAATAAAGGCTAAAATATTCCACACACACTTGTTTTATTAGCCCAAAGAATACGCCTTCATTGAGGGATTTTTTTCTAATGGGGGAATTTTAATCATGTCCCATTCAATCTCAGTAGGATAAATCATATCTGAGAGATTTGCATAAATATAAACCATCAAAGACTTTTCATCTTCAAAGGGGTTTTCAAGACCCAATAAGCTTGGTACTGTAATCATCTGAGGTCACAACACTGCAGGAGTAATGCTGCTATGGCAACATGGAAACGCCAACGGCTTAGCATAATATTCCCCTCGAATGGAGAAAAGGGAGGGAGAGGGAAGGGCTTGTTTGGCAGCCCTTCCATTTCCTTTATGGAGAGGCGCCATTAGGACATTGATGAGTGACAACAAATTACAGGTGTGCTTTTACTGTGCCGAAGTTTCAGGACCGATCTGCCTTTTCAATATTTACACATCTTGGAGGGGAACTCAACATTGAACCACACTTGCGCAAATGCTAATACCGCTCTCAGGTCACAAGCTTTTCCGGTCCCTATAGGCCACTTGCAAAAACCCACACTTCTCGACACAAGTGCCACGGCGGCCCCATCCGCCATGATCTGGATGGGAACGAGGCAGGGATTTTGGGGTGAGGGAGCCGCTAGAGCAAAGAAGGCGGCAAGTGGATAAGTTTCAATTAATTCTCTTCAAAAGAGGGCCAGATTAAATGTTTCCGGCCTGCTGTAGTGCTCATTTCACTGTGTGGTGGTGGAAGGGGGGGTGGGAATTAGGAGTGGACGGGGAGGGACGGGACTCGAGCTGGTTCCTTTCAGGACTCAGTAGTGTGGCGACCAAAGAATGCGCACAGCTCCGAATCTGTGGGAGAATTGTCTGCGGACAAAAGGAGGAGGAGTGGGGGAGAGTTACGCCTGTTATAGTCCAATAAGCCTTGTCAGTCAAACAAGCACGCAGAGAGAGGATAGAAAGGGAGAGTAGAAGATTTTCACACAAAAGGAAACAAGTAAGTCCATCTTTTAGCAACAAATCAGTCTGGAGGTTCCTCTGCTCATCTACATGAAAAAGGGAAAGAAAATAAACAACAGAGGGATTTAGGGTCGGCCGCCGGGACGAGAAGAAGAGAAGGAGGAGAGAGAGATAATCAGGCTTGTAGTGGTACGACTTTGTGTTGTGCGTTGGATTAGACAATCACTGACTGCTCATCACAGACACAAACACACAAGGGAAAAAGAGGTATTTAATGCTACACTATAGCATTTGATAGCTGGTGTTTATTTTACGGTATTAAAAAAACAGATGATTTTAAAGTAGTGCTCAACTTTTACAATAAAAAGCTCCATTATGACTTGATGCTCCCTCTTTCATTCCACAGTAAAACATGTAATAACACCACTGGATTAGCGAGTAAATATAAAAAAATACTAACTTAGTAATGACACCAAAATGCTGCTGTTTTAAATAGTCTACTATGTTGTTATTTAACTTGCAAATGACTTGACATTCAAAAATAAAGCCAAATAAATAATTTAATTAGTTAAATGTTGCTGATTTTATATCAGTAAATGGAATTACAAAAATAATAATATCAGTTTTAATGAAACCGGTTTGTCTGTCATTGGTTGGCCAAACATGCAGTCCCGCCCCCAATTCATGCCATTGGTTGAGTCAATGTAGCCTTGTCAGACTACACAAAAAACAGACCAATAGTGGCACACAACCACATAACTGGAAATTACTAACTTTGTTACATATTGCGTATTGAGCAGATATTTTCTTTCTTTTTGAGGATAGCTGTCAAAAATACAAAAACACTACAAATATATAGCAGCAACAAAAACTGCAATAACTACGGCATTTTACAGAAACTACATGACAATGGTCAGTTCTGGTAAGGATTCTGTATAGCCAAGTATGACGACATATCCAAACTGTCCAATGATCAGAGCTGTTAGGGACAGCAAAAATGAGAAAGAGAGAAACTACCTCTCCTTTCATGTTCGTCTCACGCCACTTTCAAAGCAGTGAGCCCATGTGTCAGGTCAGTGCTACATGACTTCCTCTCCACTCACAATCTCCCGTATCCTGCTGTGGCTATGAGCTCAACCGTGTGCAAAGTATGCAGAGAGCAGGTTCTAACCCCCGCCACATATGTGTGCACTTTTTAATGCATTCACACACACTGTATTACCCAATGTGACATATGTGTAGAGGTTGTATTGATTTTTGAGTGGCTAAGTGGGTAGTGAATGGCTGATAGTGTAGGTCATTTTACTCTGAAAATGGGTTTATTTTTACATGTGTGTGAGAGAGGATCCCTGAAACCATATAGTCAAATCATTCATCTCTTTATTTTTTATTTATTTTTTTATATATACGTTCAAGAGCCACCAAATATTTTTTATAAAACTAATTCAGAGGAAAGCAATAAAGTAATAGACAAAATGGCAGTGAACAAGAAATAGAGACAACAATATGAACACCTGTCAGCAATTAAAAAGGGAGGAAACATTGAGCGGCCCAGGAAATATATGAGCACTAATTAAAACCACTAGTTAAAAACTTCCTTCTTCTAGTCTAAACTAACTGTGAGCAACAGACTAGGGGCCCCCTCCATCTCTCAGCTTCCCTCCCTCCCTTCATCTACCTAGTTAAGATATTGTGGCTTCTTTCAGGTCTTTTCAGTGGTCATGCAGAGTAGCTGAATACTGCAGATTTGGGCTGGGTTGGCTAGTTGGGGGAAAAGAGCTGGAGGGATTTGGGGGCTGGTGTATTGGCTATGCTGGGGGCCACCAGGGGCCTCCTGGGGCTGCCTGGCAGAGGAAGCCTTGCTTTGATGGACGAACAGACATCTTCAACACCTCTTGAAACACACACACACACACACACACACACACACACGGAAGTGATCAGGAGAAAAGAGTGTTTTGTGGCTTTTGGTTCATGTCTGCTAGCTTTGAGACAATCTGTATTGTCACTGGCTGGCTCACTGACCAACCATCTTATAATGAGATCTATACAAGTGGTTAAATTGGCCTTCTACTTTGATTTGAACAATGCCAATCTCAACAATGCCAAACCTAAATAAACCTAAGTATAGGTTTATTGAAGAGGCCCTGTGTTTCCAGGGTAAAGAAGTACTTTGTGACATCTGCCTTGTGAAGCTAGCTTTAAAATGTCATGGCTTTCTTGAGCTGATGCCAAGATATACAGCCCCATTTCTCCCTGGGCCTGACTACAGGGATCAAGTCCTCTGTACAGACTAATAGAAAAGATTGTTATTGTTGCTTTGAAAAGGCCTGTGGTTTTGTCTTACTCTGTGAGTTCAGAGGGTGTTGTGTTCTTTACAAATGATGGAAAATGCAAGAGCACACCGGAGGTATTTTTAGTGTCTCATTTTTCACATTAGGCAGGGCATAGACTTCAATTTGTGGGATGAAATTATAACGAATGTTACATTACCTATAATCTAACCATAATCATATGGAAACATATGAGTCCTCAATGCACAATTCAATATTTGCAAATGTACTGATAACATTTTTGGGAAAAACACTACTGTTTGAAAGAAGTCACCTATGCTCACCAAGGCTGCATTTGTTTGATCAAAAATACAGTAAAAACAGAACTGTTTTCTTTTTTAAATATACTTTAAAATGTAATTTGATGGCAAAGCTGAATTTTCTAATAGGCTGAAATCATTTTAATAGGCTAATTTGCTGCTTGAAAAACATTTAGAATTATTACCAATGTTGGAAACCGTAAAACTTTTTTTCAGGACTCTTTTATGAATATAAAGTTCATAACAGTATTTATTTGAAAAATATTTTTTGTAACATTATAAATGTCTTTACTGTCTTTACTTTTGATCAATTTATTGCATCCTTGCTGAATAATTTCATGGGTTGAACGACAACTTTTATGGTGCTTTTAAATCTTTTTTAGTCATGGCTGCTCATTGTATAGTTTCTATGTATGGACAAAAGATTTCTTTCAACATACCTTTTTTGTATTTCAAAGAAGAAATTGTAAATAATGACAGAATGCTAATTTTTAGGTGAACTACTCATTTAAAATGCTAAAAGACTCACTCACCCACTGCACCTCTCCTGTATCCTCTACCTTTGGCAGCATGAGAGCTGTGGGAAGCACGTCTGCCTGCAGAATCACCTCCATGTCAGCTTCAGCCAGGCCGCTGGACACCGAGTTCACCCGCACACACTTCTCCGTACGCCCCAGATCCAGCTCAGCTAACATCTTTGGGATAGTTTTCCGAGCTGCATCCTGTCAAAAAAAAGAAAAAAGAATCCATTGTGTCAAAAGTACTTTCTTCACCACAGCTGCTATTAAAGAATGGAAATGCCCCAATGCATGCTGGAACACAAAATTAAAGACTGACCCAACTGTTTATGCAGTATTCAGTGATGTAATAAAATTGCAAAAAAAACAAAAAAACACTGAATGGATATTTTACACAATTCAGACACTCTATTTGACCAAGAACACAGGCTTGAGGGTATCAAACGTGGAAAAATTGAGTGAAAGTAGACGGTTTATTGTTAGCTTTTTTTGCTACTGGATGATTTGTGTTTACCTAATAAACAGGAGGAAATATTCTCAATATTATGTTATAAATATATGTAATAAATATCATGTTACATATGGAAAACTACAAGCAATAAAACTGCAACATGGACATATCCGTTTGAACTGGGCATTGGGTGCACTTGTAAAAAGATAAAGATGCATCAGTTTAGACGAGTGGACGCTATGTGAATTTACAGGGGAAGTGGTGGCTGGCGCCTGGGATTACAGTGCGGAGAAAGATCTAGCGAGAGGGATCAACCTCACTACAGCGGATTCACCAAAGGCCGTAAAGTGAAAAGCCTTGCACACAAGTCTTCCACACAAACACCACAGACACATGACCAAAGGAAGTGGAGGGAGGAAGAATCAAAGTTAAAGCCAAGTTCCAGTGCCTAACTGTGACAACAGCAGCACACGCCAGGAGATTCAAACCAGATGCAGCTCAATGCAGAGGTTTCCATTGGTCTGAACACAGCACTCCAACTCCATCCGAAGGGAAATGTGGTCTCAGTTAAGCAGGAGGAGGAAACAGTAGCTCAGGGGTTGTCAGGTTAGATCAGAGGAGGGATGAGAAAGGCCAAGAGAAAGAGAGGAGGGGGCCAAGGCTTATGGGTTAATTCAACTTGAATGAGGAACTACTTGGCCTAGGTCATCTTCACAAAGTCCACCGGCACCTCTACCCAAAAACTGGCTGCTAATTGTATAGTTTTTATGTATGGAAAAAGTTATATATTTTTTTTAACATATCTTTTTTTTTGTATTCCAAAGAAGAAATTTTAAATAATGACAGAATGCTAATTTTTAGCTGAACTACTTGTTTAAAATGCTAAAGGACTGACTCACCCACTGCACCCAGCCCAGACCATAATGGCCACAAGCCAGCCAACTACATGGCATTTACATCGAGTTTAGAGATAATGAATAGAAGGAAAGAACAAAAATAAAATAAATAAAAAATAAAATGAGTTTAGTTTAGTAATTCTAATAATAATAATATTATTATTATTATTATAATTATTATTAATATCTAGACTTAAATGTATATTGGATGTCTTTTATGGTCTGGCCTAAGGTTCATCAGTTTTTTATTTAATTTAATTAATATATTCTAATAATAATAATAATAATAATTACTACTGTTATTATTATTAAAATGAATATTAATAAAATTCATGCTATGTTTCTTTTATTATTATTATTATTATTATTATTGCTTTAGCCTAATAGCGAACCAGGTATTATTGTCAAAAAGCACAAACAGAAAAAAAAAAAATAATAAAAGGGTTCTGCATGTCAGCTATCAGATATATATATATTAAAAAAAAAACATTATGAGTATTGGTCATGAGATGGTAAAAGATGGTAAATCTCTAGTCTAAATCTGTAACCCTCTATTAAGTTGAGTCTGGACTATAAAACCTTTCTTTTGAACTGGTAATCACAAGCGGTCTGGATTCAGATTCCCTCAACCTAGAGCTAAAATAACAACACTGTCAACCATTTGTATAACAAAATTGAAAGTGTACACAAGCCCAAAGCTATGAAATCATCTATATAACATCTGAAGCGTTGCAGATATATAACTAGCAAAACAGATTAAATCCAACACACAGTCTAGACACTCGTGTCTAAACTGACATTGTGGTCCTCAGCTTACAGTTTATGGTAAGAGTTGCTGAATAGCAAACTGAACACAAAGTGATCCTCAATAGGAAGTCATGTGTACGTTTAAAACCTATAATATATTTAGAGATCACAGTGGTAATATTAGAAGGGCCGGTGGGTTTATGAAGCCATAACTCAGCATTTGTAAAGCTTCCATGGTGGATCCAGTTTGAGTCCTCCAGTATAATCCAAGACTGATCCAGTGTCTTAGACACTGGCGAACCAATGGCTGATATCAACGTTCACTCTTGAACAAAAACACAAGGCTAGTAACAAATCAACATCAAAAAGCTCCTATATCAGTCAAAAGACAACAGCGTAGCTAGAAATGGACCAATCAGACTGAAATAACCGCTGAATTGTGTAATGTTATATCAAACCTTCATGCCATGCGATTCTCTGCTTTTTATCACTATATTTTGCTTTGAACTGATATTCCTGACAGCAAAACATTTGAATTTCTATCAGTGGGAAGGCTCGCTAACTCATCTCCCCTCACAGTAAATTGACAGAAAGAACATTGTTGAGAAGATCTTGGGCTCCTGAGGGGACCCAGCCATTCCGAGCCGGAATAAAAGCGCTTTGAAAGCTGAAATGTTTTACATTAATGGAAACCTGTCCAACTAGTTGCTTCAAAAGACCCTTTCCCAATCACCCAGCATCCCACAGAGTGACCAGGAGAATGGCAGGTTTGAAGGATCTTTGATTGTTTCCATCAAGCCCATCATTAAAGCTCAACACAGTATCATGACAGCACGTCCACAAAACACTCAAAACAAAGGACAGACTTTAAAGTTTGTAGACACTGACTTCTCATTTAAAAAAAGGCCAGATCATTCACATTTTTAGAAAATTTGGACTCCAACTGTGCAATATGCCAAGAAATGGATCTGTGTTTGGATTATTCAGTGTCTAATCAAAGCACCGGAAAAATGAGTGGTTTGTATGACATTTGAAATGTATAACAATTTCTTATACATTTGCATTATTAGAAATGAGAGCAAGAAATGTGAGAGGGAGGGACAAAAAGAAACTAAATTTGCATTTAACGTTTCTCACTCTTTTAATTTTTATTGTTTTTCATCCCAGCTTCTTGCAACTGATTGTGATATTTTCAAAAATGAGTTGGAACTATGTGAGAGATGGTGACTTTGATTCCCTAGATGTGTAATCTAAGCAAACAATGTCTCATGGACAGGGTCTGACAGGTGACGCACTGGGCATCTGGAGCTCTATTCCAGATGAATGACTAACAGATCCAGCATCTGATTCTGCATTTGTCCCGTTCCGCATGAGAGGAAAGCCTGTCCCTCAAGACTCACCGCTAGATTCTCAGTCTCTCGAAAACCACCACTTCTCCTCACACTGTGAGGCTGAAGAATGATCTGTTACTACTTCAGAGCGCTGCTCGGGCAGCTCACATTTTACTGACCTGCTCTGCCAATCAAAACAGACATTTGTAATTTGATAATGAGAGAGGGACAATATGCACTTTTCTTCAAAACTCAGCGTTTTGTGATACGTTGGGCCACAATGGACTCCCAGCATCAAGATGACAAAGAGGTTACGGTAATGGAGCGTTCAGATCGGCCCTTGGGCACATTCAACATCTGCCATTCATGGTTAACTATGGATTCTTGCTGTTCATGGGCGCTATTTATTTCTGTTCTCAAAGTACTTGAAATGTCTGTCATCATAACCTGCCTTTAAGCAACACAACAGTGTAGCCTTGTGATGCAGGCTGCATGTGAGAGTCTCTTCTGCTACTGAAGTGCTGAAGGAAAAACATCTAAGCCTGTGATGAGAGTGGGAACCGAAGAATCTCTGTGCCTCTAGGGAAATGACAGAGCTCAGTTTTTCTCAGGGTTTTGTACTGTATCAAAGTTGTATAGGTAGCAACTCTTGACATAATTATTTTATACTATTCAAAGATAAACAGAAAACACTAAACATTTCAAAGTAAAAAACTTTGTAACTTTTTAAAGCTGATTATGATTGCACAAGTTTTTCTAGTTGTGTTACAATAATAACAGCAACCCAGATGTGACACTTTCCACAAATAGGATACCAAATAGTTTTTATACTCAATTTAACTCCGTTCAATTCATATTTATATGTATAGTGCTTTTCACAATACTCATCATTTCAAAGCAGCTTTACAGAAAATGCATTTCTACATTACAATTTAGAGTGATCTGTTATCAGAAGTGAATGTGTTCAAGTATTTCACAAATGAACAGTTCAAGGTAACATAGTTACAGTTAGCTAACATGAATGAATTAATTTCCCCTCAACAAATTGCTGTGAATAGAGGTCCTTAAATTATCTGTCAACTTCATGAGGTCAAACTAAATATTATTGTCAGGGAAAAACACGGATTCAATTTGCAGGTTCAACTCAAATTTATTTGAATCTCAAAACACAAAACTCGGCTGGGACTGCAGACCAGAATCCGTAATTCAGGGCAGTGATTAGAGACAGGAAGAGGGGAACAGCCCAAACGAGCCTCCAGTCACTCCACGAGGCAGAGAGGTTAAGGCGTACGGAGATCAGCGCACACAGTCCCAGCGTCAGTGCTGACGCAACGTCAGAGTAGAGAGAGAGAACAGCGCACAGATTCCCAGCGTCAGTGCTGACGCAACGTCAGAGTAGAGAGAGAGAACAGCGCACAGGGTCCAAGCGTCGGCACTGACGCAACGTCAGGGCAGAGAGTTCCTTCTTGAATGCGCCGAGAGGGGCAGGAGAGGAGAGGCCGCGAAGCGCGGTTCTGGTAATGACAGGGCAGGAACTGGGGAACAGAAAACTGGTGAAACGAGAGGCAGAGAGCGAGCAGAAAAGACAAACTGAAAACACTAAACTGTACTTGGAGCCTATGAAAACACGGCAGGACAAAAACACAACAAGACTGGTAGTAGGTCACGAACGAAGTGCAGCGTGTTCACACCACAACAGTCAGACACAAGACTACACACGAGGGGAACTTAAAAAGAGGGAGAATTAAGGAATTAACAAGTCACAGGTGTGACGGCAGCTAAAGTAGTTAATAAGATAACGATGGGGAGGGAAACCACGAAGACAATGAGCACATGGCGAACTGTCAAAACAGACAAAAAAAACAACAACAACCTGCTGATCAGACCGAAGTCATGACAATTATATGAGTGTTTTTATTTTCCCCTTTAAAATGATGTATTATATTATATTAATTGTAATGTATTGTATTGCATTGCATTGCATTGTATTATATGGTGTTTTTACCAGGTTTCTTCTTCAAGGGAGCAGATTATTTGCTAGACACTTATAAAAGCAAAGGTCAGATTTAAAAAAAAAGTGACATTACATGGAGTATATGGGGTACAAGGAGTGTTGGCAGTAACTGACTTTCAATTATCTGGCCATTAGAGCTGTTCACACCTGCTGCCAGAGCCAGAGCTTTATAACGAAGTCACCTTTCTGTTTCAAGTGTGCCATGTGAAGCAAAGAAGAACTAATAACAATAATAATAATAGCAACATGCCATAAGAAACAATCAATCACAGAGAGGTTATGACAGTTAACTAAAACTAACTAAATTAAAAAATAACTATAAAACCCATAACATTTTTTTTTTTACTTGGAATAAATGTTAACTAATATATATATATATATATATATATATCTATATATCTATATATATGTCAGGATTATGGACCTGTTTTGCCCGTTTCTGTTTCAGTGTTCCCTTATTTGGACATGTTCCTGTTCTTGTTGTCTCATTATTAGTTGATTCCCCGCACCTGTCTGTCCCTCGTTAAGTTTAGTATAAATGTGTAGTCTGCCTCATGTTTCCTTGTCGGGTCTTGAACGTCATCCTTCTGCTCTGTATCTCCCTATTGGATCATTAAAAGACTCCCGTTCTGTGAAATCTCCACGTCTCCTCGCTTCCTCGTGCCCGTGCCAGTGCTCCAGCGTATTTTGACAGAAGACCCGACCGAAACAGCTACCTCCGTGTGTCTACCCTCCATTTTGATTTCCATTTTTTTTCCCTCAGTGTTTTGCTTCCATTGTGTTTTCCATGGATCCCCTCTCCCGTCCGGAGTACCTCCTCCTGCTGGAGCAGGGGGAGAGATCGCTGAGCTGCAAATGGCGTCAGTCAAGGTGTGTGAGCCGGCAACAACGCCCGCCACGAGGGAGAAAGCCGAGGACAGTGTGAGCGCGGAGAGGAGCTCCGCCCCCTGCACCACGGCTGAGGGTGAGCTGTGTATGGCACAGCAACTGTGCCACACCGAAGAGGAGAGGGCTCCCGTTCCAAAGTTCTGGCCTGAAAGCCCGGAGGCTCACAAATGGCCGCTCTCCCACCCGCTCCTGCCTCCTCCTCCGCTGTCGTCTGGCAGCCCCTCTGCTCGCCCTCAGCCCACCATCTATGCGGTGTGAGCTCCGCGGGACCAGCATCGCCGTGGCTGGAGTTTCCCTTGACTCTTCCTAGCTCCCTCCTCTCCGCCGTGGCCTGGCAGTCCACTAGCTCCACCGGGCTCCCTCTTCCCTCCGGCTCCGCCTTGGTCTGGTGTCAACCATCCTGCGCCTCGGGACTCCACTCCTCTGGCTTCGCCTCGTCCCTTCGGCTCCGTCAGGCTCCTTCATCCCCTCGGCTCATCCTCAGTCCTCTGTCGCTCTGTCTCCACTGCGGCCTCCCTGATCCACACCTTCGCGTCGGTCGCCGGCGCCATCTGCTCCACCTAGGACCTCCGGATGCTCCCCGTCGCCCTGGCTCATCGGCTCTCCGCCTTGGGCTCCTCCACCACCTGAGCAGATTGACCGAGGCGGAGGCGGGGATCCAGAAGGCCGCGGTGGAGCCGGAGCGACAGATTGCCGAGGAGGAGCCGAAGGGATGGAGGAGCCTGACAGAGCCGGAGAGACGAGGCGCAGCCGGAGGAGTGCGGTGTCCCTCCGTCCCTCTGACTCCGCCAGGCTTCTTCATCCCCTTGGCTCTGCCTCAGTCCTCTGTCGCTCCGGCTCCACCGTGGCCTCCCGGATTCATGCCTTCGCGTCGGTCGCCGGCGCCATCTGCTCCACCTAGGACCTCCGGATGCTCCCCGTCGCCCTGGCTCATCGGCTCTCCGCCTTGGGCTCCTCCACCACCTGCTCCGCCACCGTTGGTCAGGCCCCTGGAGTCAGCGGCCATTCCTCCTCCATGGCTCCTCCCTCCGTCAGCTCCACCGTGGGCCGCCGTTATGGCTGTGGCCTGGGTCCTGCTGTGCTCCTCCTGCTCCGGGCCCCTCCTGTCTCCTCCCTCCTTCGTCGCCTCCCTGGTCTCTGTCTGCCGGCCCCCTCCCGAGCGTCCGTCCTCCTCCTGAGCCGCCTCCTTAGTTCGTTCCCCCCCTCTGTTGTTCTACGGTGCGAGGACGCGCCTTCCGGGAGGGGGGCGATATGTCAGGACCAGTTTTGCCCCGTTTCTGTTTCAGTGTTCCCTTATTTGGTCATGTTCCTGTTCTCGTTGTCTCATTATTAGTTGATTCCCCGCACCTGTCTATCCCTCGTTAAGTTTAGTATAAATGTGTAGTTTGCCTCATGTTTCCTTTCCTTGTCGGGTCTTGAACATCTTCCTTGTGCTCTGTATCTCCCTATTGAATCATTAAAAGACTCTCGTTCTGTGAAATCTCCACGTCTCCTCACTTCCTCGTGCCCGTTCTCCAGTGTATTTTTATATATATATATATAGTTTAACTTGATGTACTAAAGTAACTAAAACTGAAGTAAAACTATAGACTATAAAAAAATTATAAAAACCAAAAATGACAAAAACACATGAAAAAATTGCTAAAACCTTAACTAAATTTAAAATGAAAATGGAAAACATAAACAAAAATAAAAACAAATTATTATTAAAACAACCACAAATATAAATATATATATATAGAATCACAATCAGAATCCAGAATCAGAATGAGCTTTATTGCCAGGTATGTTTACACATACGAGGAATTTGTTTTCGTGACAGAAGCTTCCACAGTGTAACAGAATGACAGTGAAAAAACAAAAAAACACAGATAATAAATTTAAATAAATAAAAAATAAAAAATAGACCAAGTCCCATGTTTACTGCATCGTCCACAGACCTGTTTGCTCTGTAGGCAATAGTATCTAAATGAGTAATGGTCTCTCCAAGTACAGCATATGTGCAAATCCAGTGAATGATATAATGCAGTTATCTTGCTAAATCATGCTTAAAGAGCATGAACATTTTGAAAATGTATCAGTTATGATTTATACAATATAGCATTAATCCAATACAAACCATAATGCGATTAAGTAAAAAAAAAAAAAAAAAAACTACTACTACTACTAAATTTGCTTTGCTAGATAAAAATGCTATAAAAAACACATGTATTATGTATTAATATGTTAGATAAAAGACTTAAATTATCTCTGTGCATTATAAAAGGAAGTGTTTGATGCTGTATAATAGATCCTACGTAAATTAAGTTGACGCACAGTCTTTGTCATATGTAATCTTGTTGAAACAAATTCTTAATGGAGCTTATCTCCAATCATGTGTTATTATTCTGCTCAGAGCACATGTATCCATTCATCCCGAATGAAGCCATTAAAAATCAACCAGTTTTTAACACCTCTCATAAACATTCATCATACTGTGAGACAGAGAAATCCCCCCAGATCAAGTAGATATCACTAATCTCATGACTTATCTTAGTTATGTGCATCAGGCATAGCGTATGAGTGTCTGCTTGCATATAATGCAGCAGCTATATTTGACATGCATCCTTTTCCCGGTGACAACGTGAAGAAAGATCTTCATGTTGTAGCTGCAAATTGTGAGTGATACAATGACATGTTATGGCTTTGTTTGACTACTCTGGCTCCTTCCACAAGATTCACAGAAGACAGATGTGTGTCATTAGTCTTTACACATCATGAACATTAAAATTACAGGAAGAGTTTACCCTCTGTGTCTCACATTTCTCATTTGTGCTTGTTCACTGTAAAAAAAAATCTGTGACATTTAGCCACATTGTGGCTGTGATTGCCAGAACGTCACCGTAAAAAATATGGTAGCAACATTTTAGGTTTTATAGACTTAACTTAAATTCACAATAAAATACCGTATTCCATTAACTGACGTAATGCTAATAAACCAACATATTGAAGTGTTAATATTTGTTTTGAACCATTGTAATGCACTGATAACCACCAAAAACTGGTGGTGATGAGAAAGTCATATGATGAACCAAAGCTAATCACAAACAGCTTTTCTACGAGCTGAGGAGGGCAATACTTATATATAGAAGGTGCACAGTGTCATTCACACAAACACTAAACCCCATCATGGTGACACACATGATACTGAAATAATGCAATAAACATTAATTTAACAATATTAGATGTAAGGTTAAACCCTAATGTACACAACTGATAAGAAAAAATTAAGAAGAAATCAAATATGAAGTGTCATGCAGGGAATTCTGGGAGTGTCAATTTACGGTTTTTCACTGTAAATTATACAATGACTTTCTTTTTCACTTCCAAAAACCGTATTTTTAACAGTATTTTACTGTAAAATTACATTAAATGTAATTACATTTATTCATCGAATATAGTATGGAAACTTACTGTTAACCAGTTAACAAGTTTTTACTGTAGCATTTTTACAGTCTTTTACTGTTAAAATCACAATCATTTTTTACAGTGTTCCTCAAGACACAGCAATGACGTCAAACTGCATTGGTTGTTGCATCTTGTGGCAATAAATTACATTTTGTTGCTCACGCAAAACTGAAGTATGTTTTTTATGACTTTTTTGGTGCTTATTTTACCTTTTTGAAAATTGACAGTTCTTTCTCAGTCTCCTTTCATTGTATGCCAAAACACAGCTTGAACATTATTCAAAAAAATATTTTTTTTGAGTTCCACAGAAGAAAGTTAGTCACACAGAAGTTTATAACAACACAAGAGTGAGCAAATTATGAGAAAATTCTCATTTATTGGTGAATTATCTCTTTAAAGTGAACTAGAAAAAAAAAAACAAGTGTTCACTTGTCCTCAGATTTCACACACCAGATATTACAAAAACATGTACAGATGTCCAATCTATCGTGTCATAATATTTAATTTACATAAAAAAGCAAAGATGATGTCAGAATTGTGATGGTTGAAGAAATCTTTCAATCTCCTCCTCAGTCATCATCTCTTTTATTCAGTTCCAAGCAATCGGGACCACCCTACTTCACTGACCCTTCAATAAACTTTACCCTAGTATGACTACACAGTTCACACAGTTCCTATGACAAATGTATGACACACACATGCCACAGGGTTGACTGGCAGGCAGTTTCTGTCAGCACACAGGCTATCAGAGTTCACTTATGCTGGGGATCCATTTTCTGGGTGATTGCCGTTTGTTTCTCTTGGCTGTAGAGCGTTCTGTGTTCCTCAGCTGCACTATTTGATGAGAGCCCTTTCTACTTGAAGGAATAGTTCATCCAAAAATAAGCATTCTGTAATCATTTACTCACCCTTGTGTCATTCAAAATCTGCATGATGTTCCTTCTGTGGAACACAAAAAGAGACCTATTCCTTTTCATACGACAAAAGTGCATGGGAACTGGACTTGCTGAGGTCCAAAAATAAAAAGAGCACAATAACAGACAGAAATTTTTAGTTTAGTGAAAATTCTTCCTCTGGCTTTCAAATCAGTTGTGCAATTTTAATATAGACATTTTCAAATATGGCACATTGAGTGATTAAATTTCTGTCTTTTCCTCACATATAGCATGCTCACATATTTTGGATTTTGCTATATGTGGTCGTCATTTACTTTCACTGTATGGGGAAATAGCAGCATGAACATTTTGCTGAATGTCTTCTTTTGTGTTCCACAGAAGAAAGGAAGTCATACAGGTTTGGTACGACATGAGGATATGTAAATGATGACATTTGATCACATCAACAGCCACCCATGAGCAGTGAGCACCAGGACAGCTTTTTTAAGCAAGCTCCCAGCTGAAATGAGCTCAAAAGGCTACATTTTATTATTTTGCAGCATCTGAGATGTGGACTTCACTAACGCTCACTAAATCTACACATCACTACACTATTGCAATGCATTGTGGTGTTCCCTCTTTGAACCGACCCAGTGAGTGTGGCGGAGGAAATCTGAGATTACTTCAAAATGCCGGCATTGCATTTTAAGCTTCTATATCAGATAACAGTTGGTTGCATAGATTATGGTAAATTGGGAATGTTGACAGGAAGCCAAAGTATTACACTTTCAAATGAGCTCAAACTGAAATTCAAGACTACAATAGTGTATTATTAAGCCAGTCCTGACAAACAGAAAACGCATACTGTACTTGTGAATGTGTACTACAGAAAAAGATAACAGAAACGTTCTCACACAGGGAGCCACTGCTATGGAGCTTTACTGCAAGACTTTTCAGTCACAGCTGATATATAAACTGCTGATTGCATATGTTAAAATATAAGCCATGTGAGACTTTTCTTTTCCCCCAAATCATTTCATCTACTGCCACCACCAGGGCTGATAAAGAAAAGACCAAATGGTACAACATAACACAGACACATGACAATCTGCTGTGACACAGTCAAAACATTTGAGCTCTTAGAATCACACACTTACAGTACAGTCAATTAATACCACTGCATTATTGACATTCTTCTGGGCTTGATTTACACTACTGTTTAAAGCTTTGGGGTCGGTACGATTTAAGGCTTTTGAAAGTCTCTTATGTTCACCAATGCTGCATTTATATGATCAAATATACAGTAAAAAACGTTATATTGTGAAATATTATTACAATTTAAAATCACCATTTTCTTTTTGATTACATTCTAAATGTAATTTATTCACATGATGGCAAAGCTGAATTTTCAGCAACCATTAATCCAGTCTTCAGTGTAACATTGAATCTTCAGAAATCATCCTAATATGTTGGTTTGGTGCTCAGGAAACACGTTGTTTTTATTATTATTATTATTAATGTTGAAAAAAAGTTTGCTGCCTCCTGGCAGGATTTTTGGATGAATAGAAAGTTCAAAAGAAATAGAAATAGAAAACGTTTGTAACAGTATAAATGCCTTTACTGTCACTTGATCAAAAAGGAATATTACTGACCCCTTTCAACAAATTATCTGTTTACCTGATTCACCTTAATCAAGTTTTTAAAACTCATTAAAAAAAAGTTATTGTTTGTGAGTCAAATTTAATTCCTTCAAAGAAATAGTACTCAAATTAAATTATAAAATTATAGAATTGGTTATATATTTAAAATGTGATTTTAAAATTAATAAATAGCTACAAATTAACTACTTTTTAGTAGCAGCTTGTAAAATAGCTTTTTTTATGTAGCTTGACAGTAGTTAAAATATTTGAAACCAAGCTATTATTTAAAGCAGCTTCCCCGAAACCTTGAGGTCTGGATCATACAAAGCATCAAAATCGGTTCTGAGAAGCAAACATCTCCATCAGACTGGGCAGAACCAGCAAACCTGTTGCTTAGCAAGATGTGTTGCACTAGCGCTGCTGACTAAAGGAGAAAAAGGGTAGGAGTGTAGAGACAGTAAGAACAAGAGGGAGAGAAAGGAATAAAAAAAGATCAGGGATAACTGTCATGATTCCAAGCATCAGTCGCCACCACCCGCAGGTGAGTGCATCAGATAACACAAGTGCCAATGCCAGCGACACTGCACCTCAGCAAAAACAACAAGGGCACACACACACACAAACATACAGACAGCCATCACAGCTCCAGTGTGCCTGTTAGCAGGGGGATTTATTCTCTACATACGGTGCCGGGTGGTTTGAGGGAGCTCGGAGCTGATCACAGAGGATCCGAAAACAACATCCGTCCACTTTCACACTTCAGTGGAAGAGGTGGCCCCTCCCGGCAGGGCTGCGTAGTCTTGCCATCTGGAGAATAAATCGAGTGTGAAGTACAGTATAGTTTGGGACCAAGCTCCGTGGCGGCAGCTCAGCAGTCAGTTCATTAGTTCCAAACTTCCAGGGATTGGAGCTGGGAGGGGGGCAGTGCGGAGCGAGGCTGCCACAGAGAGAAAGAGGAGGCGGGCAGGGAAGAAGAGGGGGGAAAAGGAGGCGTTGAGTGGAATGCCCCAAACTGAGCCGCAGTCTATAGGGCATCTCTGCCACAAAAAACACAAATAAACAAACGCCCCCGGAGCGAAAAAAGACAGGTGTAGCCATCAGCCCCTGCTGGAGGAGAGAAAAGGACGACTTCCCACCCCTGCTTATGAGTAAGGAGAGATATTTTTAAATACTAAGTGTGTGCTAGTGTGTGAGTGTGAGTTAAGCCTTGGTCCTGAGTGGCAGTGGCAGTCACTGAGTAGTCTGAACCGTCTGTCACATGGCACCAAGCGGGCAGGACAGGGTAAAGATTGGCACAGGTTTGCTATGGGGGGGGGTGGGGAGAGCACAACAATGATGCTTATGGCACACAGACAAGATCCAATCATCAATTTAAAACAAACAAACAAACACTTTCAGCATTTTCATTCTATGAAATCATCCTCATTTATCAATGTACAGCATACACATGCCATGTGTTGTGTTTCCAACACAATTCAACAGTGTTTTTTATAAAAGGACAACAACAACAACAACAATATGAAAAGGAACTAAAAGACTTTGAAATGTTCCAAAATCTAGCGAGCTGCCTTGCTGCCTACTAAGGAACCTCATAAGGGACTAATTCAGAACGCTCTACCTAGGCAGCAACTCTTTTTGGCATTCAAATAGTGCTCTGCACGGAACACTAAATTGACAGCTGATTTCTGTTGAGTCTGACGTTAGCATGTTGCTAAGACAGAACAGAACAATACTATAAAAAGACAAACAGAACAATACTCTAAAAAGCATAAAATACATACTACACTCAAATATTGGGTACAAATATATCCACAAAAAAAATGGAAAGGTTCAGTATTGAATGAAATTAAATTTTAAGTAGGTTTTGGAACAGAGCATGTGTAGTATTCAGTAAAACATTAGTTCATTTAAGTTCAAACTTCATCAAAAGAATCAGAATAAACAATTCTTTCACCAGTTAAAGGGACAGTTTAATCAAAATTAAAACTTAAATTATCATTAACTTACACTCGTGTTGTTCCAAACCTGCAGGTTCTCTTCTGAGAACAGAAAATTGTATTTATTTATTTTTCGGCAACAGGGTCATATCTTTCAAATATCTGTTTTAATGTTCCACATAAAAAAAGAAAGTCATTTCGTTTTGGAACAACATGAGGGTGAATTAATGACAATTTTCATTTTTTGGCTGAGCTATTCTTTAAACTTTGTTCACTATCCAATCTGTAGGCTCTCAGCATATTAATTGAGAATTAAAATGGTTTGATGCTGGAGCTGTGTCCTTGTTGCTAAAGCATATGCCCTGGTACATTAAGCTATGGTTCTTATATCGGGCATGAGAGTTTGAATCTAGCATTTCCATCTCTCTAGTTATTATTTCCTATTCCATCTTCATTCTCTTCTCAATAAAATGTAACAAAAGGCCCAAATGTGTAATAATTTTAATTCAAAATATTACAAAATTAAAAATTTAAAGATTCTATCAATGATCAGCAATACAAAACTGAATAATTGTATACAAACCTGAATAATTTTAAATAATGACACAATCTGAATGCGTTTGAGCACTGAAGTATTACAGGAAGACCTTGGTTAAATCAGTGCCTCAATGAAAAAAAGTCCTCAGAACCTGTGCATGTGTACAGTATGCGTTCCTTTTCCGTCCTCCTCACCGGCCCATAAAAGAGTAACCGAGCTGCGGGAATAGTTTCATTTAGTGTCATAAAAAAACAAAACATCTATCTATAGGTATACACAAACCCCCATGGATTTCCAATTGCCAGGATGGGGAAAACAGCTGAGAGTGTGGGAAGTGAAAGAGCGGGTGCAGAGGAGCGAAGTGTGTTTTATTATTGAGTTAATAACTAATTTTTACATTACGCAGTTGTGTGCTAGCAAATAAATAATGGATCACAGCTTTCCCTGTACCATGCCAGGCTCTTTAAAGTTAACATATGGTCTTTAAAATTGACTGCGTCTTGTACGAAGGATTGTAAGTGCTTTTAGTCTTGACAGATTTATACCATCAAAAAGCCGAGGAGCAATGGGATTATTTCTAAGGCTCTTCTCAAAGTACATTGTTATTTTTCGAGAGTGAGTTATTAGCATTTTTATCAGGGAGACTACAGAGAGCATTAATTCTATCAGCCCTGACAGGAACATGAGCTAGCGAAAAGAAACCCGCTCAGCTCAGAGAGGGGACCTGAGACCCTTCTCTAATGCCATATTCTCCCCTCTCAGATCACCTAGTATTAATATTCCTCAACAAAATAATCCTATCTGGGCAGAACCCCACAGAAGAACTGAATTTTGGCTCAACAATCTTATCTTTTTATACTTCTCATTTTAGAGCAATGTTAACGTTGATATATGTCAGTATGCTGACACAGTAACAATGGCATGTTTTTATCCTTTGAGCACATTTTTGACACTTAAAGGCCGTCAAAGATGGATCAAGTTGTAACTAAAGCTCTGAAACAACACAAAAGACATGAAAGCAGTAAGCCAGCTTTAGTGGATGCTTTCTTGAAACCTTCTCCCCCACTTGGTTGTGATAAAGAAATTAGTGGGTGTTGGAAAACATTGGGATCCATCACCTTTTTTTAGGGGTCACAGTTTAGGCTGTCAGTCAAAGTTTTTCCCACTCAAGCAGGAATAGCCTCTGGCCAAATCAATCATCTTTATTAACATGACTTAAAAACCTTTGTTAGCTGACTTCTTTCCACCGGTTCTCCTTTTAGCTCCTGCTCCAATCACGGTTTCATGGAGAGGTAAACAGGGCCAATTGGCTGGCTGTGTGGGCGGGTCGAGAATGCTTTTAACCTGCAGCATCTGCTGAAGTCCTGCTGTTTGCTCAGTGTGAAGTGGGCACCTTGTTTCAAGTGAATGTGATAGGGGGGCATTTTTGCCTTTATTGGCACATAATGGGACGGAAATGTGCTTGTTTTAGGCATTGCGCTTAGGTAGCTTTCTTTGGAGTGATTAAGGATCAGCACCTGGCTAAAAGAGAGCTTTAAATGATGAGGATTTTGTGATTATGTCTCACAGAGCCAGGTGTTGGGTGAAGAATGAAAGGTTAGGGTGGTCGGTACCTTCTTGTTGAGGGCGACTCCATCCTCACAGTCCAGAACGGCGCAGTCCACGTCCAGCGAAGTCAGCTTCTGCAGTTTTCTCTCGTCGTTGCCGGGAACATACAGCACGGCGCGACGTGGTATGTACTTCAGAGAGGTGCCAGGAGTATGATGGGAACGCTGGCTAGACTGACACCAGGGAACCGCAGACAAAAGTAGACGACTGATCCCCCTAAGAAAATTCAAGATTTGATGATGTATGAATATAGGTCAATGATGTTAATTTTATGTCTCATCTATTAATTTACATTAAAAACACAGACACAGAATCACTTGAATACAACTTGTCTATTATAAGCATGCTTTTCATTTCTGTATTTAATTTTGATATAATTCATTAAAAAAAAATGTTCCATTTAATTTCATCATACAACTGTCCTAATATCAAAATGAATAAAAAGGTCTAATGAAAAGAAGGAAATTCTTGAAAAGAAATCTTTAGCATAATGTTAGTTATTTCTTAAAAAAAAACACTGTTATTAATATTTGAAAACTGTCTGCCACCTAAAATCATGTGGTTCAACCAACATGTAGGAAAAAATAAATAAACAGGAAATAATATCATACAGAGGACACCTGTAGACCCTCATGACTGTGTGTCAGGGTCAATAAGCATCTTAAAATAGCAGATAATTTGACGTTTTACAACAAGGCAAGGTTAGTTTAGTTTGTAAAATCATTTGGTGCTACACAAACACAATGATATTTATGAATAAATAATTCATGATAAAAAAAAAACATTTTACTATATATATATATATATATATATATATATATATTACCTTAACAGAATAAAAAAATGAATAAAATAAAAAAAAAACTTTTTGAGAATGTTGCATGTATTTACGTATTACATTGCATTTAACCAAAATAGGTCATTACTTTTTACTTTATAGTTAAACCAGATGACATTTTAGAGTCATTAAACTTAAGCCTTTCTTGAAAATAGTATTTCAAAACCATATTTTATAGATCTGTTGTAGCCATCCATTTGTTTGCTGATCTTTCTTTATGCCTGCACACTAGGGGTGTGCGATATTGACAAAAAATTATATCTCGATATTTTCTAATGTCAAATCGCACATCGTTAAAACAACAATTACGATATTATCGCAGACGATATATATCGCACACCCCTACTGCACACATGTATATAAAAACACCTCTGGCTAATCTCAAGTACTTAGCCTGAACTTCAATTTCCCTTCCCAATCTTTACAAACTGAAGAAACAAGGTTTGTTTTCCTTTCAGTCCTCTAATGGATAAGCACTGCTGACCTGAGGCTGTTATCTCCGACAACATCAGAGCAAACGTTTCTTCTCTAATGCTAATTCACAATGGCTTAGCAAGCACAGCTGAATAAATCTATTTAGGGCCAAGCCAGTGTGATGTGAAAGAGACTTGGGAGAGATTACATACCCCAACACAACAAAGTTAAGACAAGACCACAAATCTTTCTGGTAAATGACTTTTAGAAGCTGTCAGATTTCTGTTCCCCTGTGTCAGGGCTAATAGAGGTGTGCGTTTATGGCTTAATTTCCACATTTTATCACACACTAATAACCACCGTTATGGCTCAGACACGTTTTAATTGTTTTTTTTCGGTATGTCAGGGTGTTCAAACAATTAGCGTTAATAAATGCGCCAAATAATTGGTATCACATACAACTAATTACAGCCGGGAACAGTCTTTGCCTGTCGGTTCCTTGCGATTGCACATGAAGGGACCGTATTAGTTGACTGTATTCCTTTCCGC
>NW_015558680.1:347386-354408 GCF_001515605.1 Sinocyclocheilus anshuiensis | reverse complement strand
GATAATGTCAAATCGCACATCGTTAAAACAACAATTACGATATTATCGCAGACGATATATATCGCACACCCCTACTGCACACATGTATATAAAAACACCTCTGGCTAATCTCAAGTACTTAGCCTGAACTTCAATTTCCCTTCCCAATCTTTACAAACTGAAGAAACAAGGTTTGTTTTCCTTTCAGTCCTCTAATGGATAAGCACTGCTGACCTGAGGCTGTTATCTCCGACAACATCAGAGCAAACGTTTCTTCTCTAATGCTAATTCACAATGGCTTAGCAAGCACAGCTGAATAAATCTATTTAGGGCCAAGCCAGTGTGATGTGAAAGAGACTTGGGAGAGATTACATACCCCAACACAACAAAGTTAAGACAAGACCACAAATCTTTCTGGTAAATGACTTTTAGAAGCTGTCAGATTTCTGTTCCCCTGTGTCAGGGCTAATAGAGGTGTGCGTTTATGGCTTAATTTCCACATTTTATCACACACTAATAACCACCGTTATGGCTCAGACACGTTTTAATTGTTTTTTTTCGGTATGTCAGGGTGTTCAAACAATTAGCGTTAATAAATGCGCCAAATAATTGGTATCACATACAACTAATTACAGCCGGGAACAGTCTTTGCCTGTCGGTTCCTTGCGATTGCACATGAAGGGACTGTATTAGTTGACTGTATTCCTTTCCGCCCTGACAAAAAGAAGGAGGTAGCATAGTACTTTAAGGAGGGAGTGAAGGGGTGAAGTATTCTTTTGGTCTTTGTTGTCAAAAGAAGCTAAAGTCACTTCAATAGCCACTTAATCCAATCCTTCACGCTTACAATTACCCTCAAGAACCAAGCAAACATATTCTTGACTGAGATGATGCAGCTATACCAGGCAATTAAAATCAATTCAGGTAGTTATGGCTGCGAGCACTTTGCGGGCCTAAGTACACAGAGACTCGGCAGGGATTCTCAATACTATAGTGTTCGGATTTGGTCAGTGGCACTAGCTCAACAAGGGGAAGGAGGAGGAGGAGATATGCAAAACCACTCTCAATGCAGACAGAGAGAGGGGAGGAACTTGCTATTACTCAAGACCCTCAAACCTTACAGTGCCCGGATTGGCAATAAAGAATACAAACAGCGAAATTGGATAGAACAATCGCAGAGGAGGTAGAGGGCATTATGCATGTACGTGCGTAGGGGGTTGGCGAAGAAATGGGTACAGCAAAAGGGGGAGGGAGGATCCAAATTAAATCTTCTACATTCAATGCATACTGCTGCAGGGTGAAAATTTAAAAAAGCCATTTTAAGTGAGCACTTGAAAAAGAAATAAATTATCTTGTAAGTAGGAGGCTTACAAAATGATGGCACTCGTAATTAAAGAATAGATTTCATAAAGGAGCAGAAAAAAAAGTAAAAAACCTCCATGGGGACGAGAGGGGTTTCCGTGATGGATTGTTATCAGACAGAGAAAGAGAGCGGAAGCAGATCGCTTGACGGAGGTACAAGGGGTCTAATAGAGAAACGCCATTCAGAGCTACTCTCCCTCTATGCCTTTTTAAACACAGTAGGGGTTTCACTTTGCAGCAACCTAGCTGCCACGGGGAAAGAGAGGAGTTTGCTTTGTTTAGTTGTTACTCTCTCTTTTATGTTTGAAGGAGATAGAGGAGGGAAAGACAAGTCGGTAAATTCAGGAAAGGTTTTTTGGTGTTCTCCGAGGGTGGCGTTTTGAAAAGCAAGCGGCTGGCCTCTCACGCGAGAGAGCGTGATGATGTGTGTGCAGCAGGGAAGGACGCTGGCTGTGTCTTCATGTGCTGTAGACATGCACACGTCCATGTCATGGTCATATTAATACATGCATAATCATCAGGCTTCTAATAAAAGATTTCATACGAGTTGCATGACAATACACACACAAACGGATGATCATGTTAGAGGAATAAGTGTGTATTTCACGCTCTCATTCCTCTTACAGCATATTCATCTATGTCGAAGGGATAGTGCACTCACCTAATGTAATTCCAAACCTTCCACAAAAGAAGATTTTTACGTTTTTAAAAAAGTGGTATTGTTTATCCATACAATGAAATTAAATGGCAACCAATTGAAGTTTTTGGGACCTAATATTCTGTTTTGCATAAGAAAGTAAGGTTTGGAACAGCATGAATGAGTAAAAGACGACAGAATGCTCACTTCTGTATAAACTATTTTTTTATGGATTCTAGCTTTAAATAAATTAACAATTAATTTCTAGAAGCATTTTTGCTCGGTAATCGGTTGCAAAAAATTTTATAATTTATGGTGGCAAAAATTAAGCTAATTTCTTGTTTTGGAGATGATCTTAATTTTTTTCAATTACATAATTATGATAAAAATGGGTTTAATACAAATTGGATAATAGACAGAAAAACCTATTCAAATTAGTTAGGTCAGTGGTTCGAAGTCCACTTAGCACATTTCAAATCCATTTCATTTTAAGGGGTCTTTATTCAGCACAGAGTATTATAATTCATTCTGACTTGGGAATTTAATTCTCAGGTGGAGAAACTGATTGACAGAGACCAACCAAAGGAAAAAAAATAGTAATAAATGTCTGCTTTATTCGAATGAGGTTCTTATTCACACATACACTCTGAACCACATCACACAAAGAAATTACATCTTGTCTTTTCTTTAAATAAAATGTTTGCAAACTAAATGTTTTTCTCATGGCTTTTAGGTGTATTGATGCTATATAATAGCAATGCAAACACTGCAGATGCAATTAGTATTAGCTTATGCAGCAGTTTGCAATGTTGGCTTACTGAGCCATGAAAGTCATAAAACTTTGTGGCATACCACTCTCACATTATAAACCAACCGGAATCCTGTTTAACAATGGCTAATGAGATTTTTATACCAACTTTCACCATACTAATTCATTCACGAAAGTCACTGCAGGAAAATGAGCTTATCTCCCAGTGATTTATTTGATTACATGATTTGCCCACTTCTCATTTGGATCCGCACTTAGCTAAGAAAACCCTGAAATTAATACGTGTAAGAGTAACTCAAGTGGCCAATATTAGGTGTACAATAATTCACATAAAAAGCAACACAGACCATGAGCAATAAAAACAAGAAACAATAAATGTTATTACTGCACTACGGCAGCTCTGGAACCATTTGGAGAGGGCTGGCCTTCCCGGCCAGATCCGTACAGTGCTTCCGAGATACGCAACCTGGACCATTTTATTGTTACATTTGTCCGCCATTTTTCCCTGTCATTAAACTATGATATATGTTTTATAAGTTCAGCAATCCCTAATGTAGACAACATTTCTGCAGTCCTCAATTTTCTGGACTTGAAAGGCTATGATAACAGGGTGGTTAGCTTAGCAGTTAGTGCTACTGGTGATTTACTGGTAAGAGTTCTGAGGTTTTTTGCTCTTTGCTGCTTTTATATGCTTTTGGACTGGCCTGGTCCTCATTAAATGTAAGTCTGGCTTCCCTATATAAGAGGACCAAGAGAGAATACAAAAACCTCTGGTGGTTTCGTTGGACATTGATTCTGCTAAGATGTAGCTCTATTACTGTCCTACCAAACTGCACTTTAGCATCTAAAAAAGAAAATGTTGATCATTAACATTTCTCAGATGTTCTTATTTAATCTCAGATGTTCCTTCTCCTCTTCTAAATTTGAGATTAGACCCTAAGGAGGAGGTCTGAGAATGTATGGGTTCGTATACCATCACTTTCAAAATGCCAACTTACCAGAAGACATGATGTGAAGATTTACTGCACGACTTTAACGTTGACATAAGTAGCTATTATATTTTTCCTAATGATACTGCAAGCTAGCCGCACAAACTAAGAATGCACTCGTTTAACCGCCCACTGTGTTCGCTCTGGCTAAAAACATGTTGGTGACATTTTAAATAATAAGTGCACCAGTCCTATGATGCAACTTGCATCTGCATTTTATGATAAATAGACCAGCATTTCATCTTAACTTGCACTGACAAAACAACCAATAGGCCAAATCTTCTTCAAAACCCCACAAAGGGAAATCAAATGATGGCAACAAAAATAAAATAGCCTTTTAGAAAACCCTGTAAAAACATAAAAGTAATTTCCAGACAAAATAAACAAAGATTTCTCTTCTGTTTTGTCTGTTTCCTACAGCATCGAATTTCAGCCTTTGAACCCCTGTGTTTCATGTATGCATAAACAGCCCTGGACACGGCACCATGGATAAATATGTTGTCCAATTTAACCCCCCCTTCCACATCACATATAAGCACCGTCAACCGCAGGTCTTTCAATATGCAGATTTCACAATTATTTCCAGCGTCTGGCAGCAACAGCAGTAGCTGTGTCTAAAATGCACAAAATTAAAGATTTGTGTTTCTACTCTGCGATAATCAGCATCTTTTTAATATGCAAACTATTTCCAGGAACTGTCGTGTTTGGGCTTTTAAATTAAATGTAGGAATGGGGTGGGAGGGAGTGGATGAAACAGAAGGTTAAAAAACAACAAAAACAAATCAATGGCGTGATGCATAAACATGAAATAAGTTCGGAAGACGGTGCAGAAATAAACGGTCAAGGAGTCATCAATATTTATCCCATTTCCAGGCCTTGTCTTGCCCTCCCACCTCCTCCTGGCACCAGACTAAAACAATCCCAATAAAAGCTGCTTCTCAGCATGGGATCGGCCTTGTTTTCCAGTCGGAAGACACAAGGTGCCAGTGCTAAAATATGTGGCCAAATTAACTGTGGGGCACTGACGATAGTCAGAGAGGCAAAGTGAAACTTTCTTCTCTCTTTTGCCACCTTACCTCCCTCCTGTTCCAATCCTTCTCTGGGCTGACAGACAAATCTGATCCTCTCGTAACAGGATCAGCTGGTGACCCTGGCAACAATATCCCAGAAGTTGCATGTTCTCTGCTCCACCATCGTTCCCCTTGCCACTGCCTCATTAGAGTGGATTTTACACCCTAATCTGCACAATGAGGGTGAAGTCATAGCAGTTATGTGCACTGGCCTACACATCTACCTGTAATCCTTGTGGAAAAGGGTTGCTCACTCTCTCTCTTTCGCAAAGCTGCACGCAGACAAAGGCTGACAAACCGCAAACTCTAAGCTCTAATTCTTCTCCACACAATGGCTCAGACTACAGACGGCTCAGCTGTCAAGCATCAGAGTGTTTTTGTTTCCTGGACCAAAGACTCATGACTGCCTTCAGCACGAGGAACATCTATATCCAATTTATCACACCATAGCAAAATAATAACGCCAACCTGTTTTGGAAAGTTACCCGGCCCCGAAAGAACTTCTGCAGATGTGTGCGCTAATAACCGTCATAAAATCAAAAGTTTCAAGTTTCCACAGCGGGAACAACACTGAAAATTTTCCCATTAATTTTTCTTTAGAAATAATTGAGTAGGGTCCATCAAAGGGAAGGCGCAAGCAATGGGTGTGGGGAGGGCAACAGGGTTAGCTTTTAACTTAGCATTTTTATTGACTCCGGGAAAACAAAATAAGGGATCCTACTAAGAGTGTGCACTCGGCAATAGCCATTCAGGCCTTTGGAGCTCCATTGTAGCACTTTGAAGGGTTTGAAAGGAAACCCCACTGGTGAAAATCCAGTGGAACATCTCCACAACAGAGCACAACTGTTTCCTTAGGCTTGAATGGAAGGGACATAAAAGGGGAGATGGACTTCTGAGGTACAGCTTGAAACAAAGGCAACAAAAGTGCTGATCATGAGGGAAAGACACAACTCATTGCAGCAGAGGGGCATGGAGAAAAAGAAGCCTTAGACAATGGCACTCATGGCCAAGTGACACACTGAAGAACTGAAAAATCTACACAAGAAGTGCTTCCCTCCCCACTTACCAAAAAAACTCACAAGGAACTGCTGGACAGCTGAGGGGCCAGATTGTCCCAGAGGGGGAAAGGACAAGGGAGAGAAACAACGCCAGACTGACAGGAAAGTATAGCCAGAGAAGTGAAGAAAACCGCAACAGTCAGAGAAACTGACAAGAGGAGACACAAAAAAAGATAGGGGGGCTTGTTTTATTTAAGGAAAGACAGGAATATTCAGGAAGAAAGAGGCAGAATAAGAGGGAGGAAGTTGATCCTCTCTTTAGGCACTTTAAAAGGTGAAGCTCGATCTCTGATGCATTCCCACAGTAAGAGCTCTGCCACAGCGCCACTATTCCTGATGCCCCACTCTGTTCTTTTCCAGGACTTTTGAAGTGCCTCTTTGTGCAACACAATTAGCTTTTAACCCCCCGAGAAACATTCATCCCCACCCACTCGCCTATTCAACATGTGGACGACTCTTAAAAAGCTGATCGCCTTCATCTCGTCCTGATAAAAAGGCCCTCGTGACTCCACACATAAATAAATAAGTCTCATCTATAATTATCATGCCCTCCAGTAACATTTCCCCTGCTTATTCCCGACAATTTGTTGGAACTGAAAATATTGTTTTACCAGAACCAGCATGCGTTGTCCATTTTAATGGGTGGCAGGGCTTCATTTACAGTTAAATCGTGTCACCGCCAAGACTGAGAGCATCTGAACACAAGCCGGCGAGGAGGAGAGGGGGGAGTGATTTGTTTGACATGTTTTTAAAAAATCTCTCCAAACGATGGCCGCCTCCCCTTCGCACCAGGTAATTTGCATGCTCCACAGCCTGAGTCTGAAAGATTAATGCTGATATGCATACAGAAAGAACAAATTTTGAGATATGCATAACGTGGTTTGAAACGTTCTGCACGTGCCTGTCCTTAGAACATATGATATGCAAATAAAACTACTTTATTTGAAACTTGTTAAGAAAAACAAAGTGATAGTTTACCTAAAAATGAAAATTCTGTCATCATTTACTCACCCTCATGTCAGTCCAAACCTGTATGACTGACTTTATTCTGTGAAACACAAAAGAAGATCTTTTGAAACATGTCTCAATGTCCAGGTCAGATGGACAAAAACTGTCAAAAAATCCTTTAAAGGGGTCATATGATGCGATTTCAAGTTTTCC
>NW_015558680.1:342311-346910 GCF_001515605.1 Sinocyclocheilus anshuiensis | reverse complement strand
TTTCGTGAACCTAGGAGAGGAGGTAATTCTGACTTTGCTATGACAATCTGGCGCTTCTGAATCAGCGACTGTAAGTATGTTTTGTTACTAGTTTAAGTATTTGCTATTGACTGTTCAAATGCGGAGTTTTGCGCATCATGTGTGTGTGTTTGTGTGTGTGTGTGTGTGTGTGTGAGAGAGAGAGAGAGAGAGACAGCGTCACATCACAGTAGAGTCAGCTGTCTTAACCGCGGCTTGTGTACTGCATCATTACTGTGTCTGTTCCCCTTTCGGGCTTGAACTGATGGTAAAACTAAAGACATTATTTACTGTCTTTACATTTATATAGGACCTATATAACATTTATTATAGAGGACCTACAATAATGTACAGTATTTGAAAAATAATGTGTTTTATGAACATTAAAGCATGTCAACATATTCTGTTACACCAAATACACAAAATAATGATCTTTAAAAAAGCATCATATGACCCCTTTAAGTCACATAGGTTTGCAGCAGAATGAGGGTGAGTAAATTATGACAGAATTTTCATTTTTGGGTGAACTAGCCCTTTAAGTTAAATGGCAAAGCATTAAAATTTTAAAAGAACATGAATGTAATTGTTGTCAATTTGAGGACAGAATCATATTTCAAAGATTCAAAGAATCATAGAATCTCTTAATATAAAAAGAGAGACCCAAACCTGGAAAAACTATGCAATGTTTTGCTGCCAGTTTTATCATCAGATCACCTAGAAAAGTAATAGACTGCAACAAGCTCTTTGATTTGAATAACAAAGTTACATGTTGATGTTTAATACTTGTGATTAGAATGTTGTTCAAAAACTACCACCCTAATAGTAAACCTTGCCTTAGCAAGCATCAGTAACTAGAAAATTAATCATACTGTCATGTATGCTTACAGCAAAAATCACAGAGCGGAAAAATCAAAATAAGATCTACTGTTTTCCCCAGGCTGATGATAGACAACATCCCAACTTGCACATTCCAAGTCAAAAGGTCCTGGTGATTGAGGCGTGGACTGCTCCACACAACCAAGAGGAGCCTACTTTTAACCCACGACTCTTTCTTTTCCTTTCACTTTAGCTGATTAATGGATCAACGCTGTAATTGATTAGTGGAAAGGTGTGAATTTAACCAGAGTTCAGCGGCAATAATGGTCTCCTGACAATAGCAGTCAGCGTAAAATGTAAAATGATAGCCTGCAGCCTGATGGCCATCAAAGGACAACAGCCCACATAAAGAAGCCGGCTATTCTCTGGAGCGCTGAATTTCTTTGGGCTCTTTTCTCTTGGTAATGCTGTCAGTTTAACTGACAGGAACCATTATGGACGGTGCTTGTCAGCTCACCTTCATAAAACAAGCTGTAAAACAGCAAATAACAGGCTTATATGGCTTCATTATCTGAGGCACTCTAAATCACAGTGGAGCCGCTGGGTTCTTGTGTGTGTGTAGGGTGTGTGTACCATCCCTTCAGTTCAACCCTCAACTGAGAGGGCAGACAGGGCGTTTTCAGAGAGTAAAAAGAGAGAGACAGAGAAGTTGAGTGGGTCAGTCTCTTCTCTAAGCGCTAATAAACCACCTCCTTTTCATCAGCTACAACAGTGAGAGAAGCCCCTTGCCATGTTCACCAATCATTATCCAACACTTTATTAATTAGTCCACATCCACTCGCCTATAGTTCCAAACCGATGTGATCAGGGGCATCCAATGTTAAGATAAAATGTCCTCACAGTGGGAAGCAACTTAAGTGGAGAGGAAAAGAATGAGGAGGGAGAGAGAGATCGGGAGACAATGAAAGATAGAGAGAGAGAGAGAAAACATTGTGTTATAATAAAAGTACTGCCCCATGCAGTGAAATTATTTAAAAGGTAACGCGACAGAACGGGGTGTTCGAGGCACAGATGGAGACTGCATCTGGGAGTTGGAACCTTTTGCCACTGCAGCACGCTTGACGAGCAATCGGTTTTATTTATTTCATGCAAATAGATCCGGGCCTTTCACTAACCTGACAGCGGGGGCTGTGAGGTGTCGGCCTGTTTGAGGCGCTGAGCGTCTCTGACTGCTCGCTGAGGTGCTGCAGGGAAATAGTGTGCGATAGGTGGAGGCAGGGCTGTCATGTTATCAGATCTTCACTACATGATTATCTTGATCAAAAATATTCATGGTAATGGTATTAATCCCAACATCTGAAGAAATGTTTGGGGGGAAAAATAATATTGCTATTAGTCAAATTAATCTGCAACTTTTTTGTATGTAATAATAACGACACAAAATATATACAAAAATAACTTTACTCAAATAAAATAACTTTATTCAATTGTGGGTAGTGTTGTGCTTTCACATGTAATCTACCCCGACATGATTTTGTGCGGCTGGAGTAGCTACACATCGTGTTGTCTTCTTTTTTCCATTTTATGATGGGTGGCAACAAGCGCTAAGATGCAATACGTACTATGTTGGAGTGTCAACCAGTCAATGATGCTGGATTGCTTACAATATTATATTATGTGCAGTATCAACATGATATCAATATTTCATAATAATTTTATTATGAATTAACAAAATATTTTTTATTATGAAATAACAATATTTCATAAATGTGGATCTGGTGTTTAGCTGTTTTAGTAGTCCAGCTTTGATTGATTCATTCAATTGATTGAATCATTCCCTTTTTGGATTAACTCTTCTTTTCTTTCATTCTTCCTCTATTCGGTTTATTTAATTGACCTTTTCAGCAAATTACAAGTTTAATTTACTTTCCTCCTCGATTCATTCATTTAGTAGTCCTAATATAGAGCATATATGAAAACAAAATGATTAGTATCAAATATAAAACTCTAAATGATGACGAATGCAAATAAAATTAGAAAATATTTGGATTGGGTGAGCCAAACATAAGTAATTCTACATTTCACTGACAGTCAGCCTTTGCCCGAGACACACAAATGTAGTTTAATTAGTAATTGTCTGCCAAACAGCGTGATTTGAGCGGTGTGGTTGGGATTGTTCTAGGCACAGCAGTGAGTGGAGGACAGAGAAAGAGACAGGAGGAACAAGAGATCAGTGTGACTGTCTCTTTAAACACAGGGAGGGATAGAGAGAGACTGTCACAGGTTCAGAGGGCTGACTGATTAGCGTTTGTTTTAAGCAGCAGTGCTAAGATTGACGAGTCGCTGCCAGAAGCTCTGCATGCCTGACACTCTCTTTCTCACTCCCACACACTCAAACGAACTACAAAAGACATTAGATGACATACATGACTTGGAGAACCAAAAATGACTATAAAAAGTGACATTTTTACATTTTCTTCAGAAAATGAGCGCAAGACTAACCATCATAATGCTAAGGCATTGTTGATGGTTGACAGGGTGTTTCTATGTGGGTTACTAGGGTTTTGTAAGGTTGCTAGGTGATCACCTAGACCAAATAAACAATCACACACTTGGTGTGTCCAAAATTGCATATTACATTTGTAGGTACAACATTAGAATTTGAACTTACTTTGCAACTGTTAGAACATTCTATATAGTATGAATATGGGTAGTATGGATGAATTTCAGATGCACTACATCCACCATGTTATTAATGTCACGTGACCGACCAGCATCTGGTGCGTCACTTCACTGCCATTCACAAATCCTCTCCTGTAACCTCATGCGATAGTAAAGTGTCCATCGAATGCACACTTCAGTATCTCAGCAGATGTAATAGGTCATCTGGGTACTTTTCGCCTACTGTTTTTCGAATACTATGAATTCGGACATACTACTTTTTTTTCCGGCATTCTGTTAGCAGGGAAGTGTTCCATTTTGGACACAGCTCCTGTCAGTATCTGTGATATTCCAGACTCTAGATATAACTCTGATCTCTCCTTCAATGGAAGTCTATAATTTTTGCAAATGATGCATGAAAATTTTGGCCACCAATATTCAGAAATAGGACCAAACTCATTTACAGAAACAGTGACATTTAGTTAGCTCTTCTCAGATTACGTGTTTTGACATGTTAGCAGTGTGGACGCACTTCACCGTGACAAAAAATGGTTCTACACTGTCAAATTCATTAATATGTAAAATGTGTAAAATTCAAATTTGGCAAAAACATTGAGAGGCAACTCTTTGCTTAAGAACTTTACTATAACTGGTTTAATTTATCACCTTAGAAAATGACACTCTGAAGATCATAAAGACTTAAATGACCCAATTCCCAAATGCAATTATTAGTTTTTGACTAAATAAACACTTTAACATCAGTTTTGAAATTTACAAAACTGAAAATTACAATTTCACGCATTGTATTGTTTAACAGGCCGAAAAGTCCAATAGCTTAGAAAAGTAATAAAACACCTAATCTCAATAAATGTTTGAAGTATTCATGTCTTCAGCACAAAAGGTTCAAGTCAAGTTACACTCCAAAGTGTCCATTCACTAATCCAGAGTGCATTACAAATATGCAGGTGTGTGAATATAAGAATGCAACATGCACCCACACACAGGTGGCTAAACAAATCTAACCTATATGCCATGTCAAAGGAAGGAAGCAAACACACACACACACACACACACACACACACACACACACACACACACACACAC
>NW_015558680.1:310207-326960 GCF_001515605.1 Sinocyclocheilus anshuiensis | reverse complement strand
GAGAGAGAGAGAGAGAGACAGCGTCACATCACAGTAGAGTCAGCTGTCTTAACCGCGGCTTGTGTACTGCATCATTACTGTGTCTGTTCCCCTTTCGGGCTTGAACTGATGGTAAAACTAAAGACATTATTTACTGTCTTTACATTTATATAGGACCTATATAACATTTATTATAGAGGACCTACAATAATGTACAGTATTTGAAAAATAATGTGTTTTATGAACATTAAAGCATGTCAACATATTCTGTTACACCAAATACACAAAATAATGATCTTTAAAAAAGCATCATATGACCCCTTTAAGTCACATAGGTTTGCAGCAGAATGAGGGTGAGTAAATTATGACAGAATTTTCATTTTTGGGTGAACTAGCCCTTTAAGTTAAATGGCAAAGCATTAAAATTTTAAAAGAACATGAATGTAATTGTTGTCAATTTGAGGACAGAATCATATTTCAAAGATTCAAAGAATCATAGAATCTCTTAATATAAAAAGAGAGACCCAAACCTGGAAAAACTATGCAATGTTTTGCTGCCAGTTTTATCATCAGATCACCTAGAAAAGTAATAGACTGCAACAAGCTCTTTGATTTGAATAACAAAGTTACATGTTGATGTTTAATACTTGTGATTAGAATGTTGTTCAAAAACTACCACCCTAATAGTAAACCTTGCCTTAGCAAGCATCAGTAACTAGAAAATTAATCATACTGTCATGTATGCTTACAGCAAAAATCACAGAGCGGAAAAATCAAAATAAGATCTACTGTTTTCCCCAGGCTGATGATAGACAACATCCCAACTTGCACATTCCAAGTCAAAAGGTCCTGGTGATTGAGGCGTGGACTGCTCCACACAACCAAGAGGAGCCTACTTTTAACCCACGACTCTTTCTTTTCCTTTCACTTTAGCTGATTAATGGATCAACGCTGTAATTGATTAGTGGAAAGGTGTGAATTTAACCAGAGTTCAGCGGCAATAATGGTCTCCTGACAATAGCAGTCAGCGTAAAATGTAAAATGATAGCCTGCAGCCTGATGGCCATCAAAGGACAACAGCCCACATAAAGAAGCCGGCTATTCTCTGGAGCGCTGAATTTCTTTGGGCTCTTTTCTCTTGGTAATGCTGTCAGTTTAACTGACAGGAACCATTATGGACGGTGCTTGTCAGCTCACCTTCATAAAACAAGCTGTAAAACAGCAAATAACAGGCTTATATGGCTTCATTATCTGAGGCACTCTAAATCACAGTGGAGCCGCTGGGTTCTTGTGTGTGTGTAGGGTGTGTGTACCATCCCTTCAGTTCAACCCTCAACTGAGAGGGCAGACAGGGCGTTTTCAGAGAGTAAAAAGAGAGAGACAGAGAAGTTGAGTGGGTCAGTCTCTTCTCTAAGCGCTAATAAACCACCTCCTTTTCATCAGCTACAACAGTGAGAGAAGCCCCTTGCCATGTTCACCAATCATTATCCAACACTTTATTAATTAGTCCACATCCACTCGCCTATAGTTCCAAACCGATGTGATCAGGGGCATCCAATGTTAAGATAAAATGTCCTCACAGTGGGAAGCAACTTAAGTGGAGAGGAAAAGAATGAGGAGGGAGAGAGAGATCGGGAGACAATGAAAGATAGAGAGAGAGAGAGAAAACATTGTGTTATAATAAAAGTACTGCCCCATGCAGTGAAATTATTTAAAAGGTAACGCGACAGAACGGGGTGTTCGAGGCACAGATGGAGACTGCATCTGGGAGTTGGAACCTTTTGCCACTGCAGCACGCTTGACGAGCAATCGGTTTTATTTATTTCATGCAAATAGATCCGGGCCTTTCACTAACCTGACAGCGGGGGCTGTGAGGTGTCGGCCTGTTTGAGGTGCTGAGCGTCTCTGACTGCTCGCTGAGGTGCTGCAGGGAAATAGTGTGCGATAGGTGGAGGCAGGGCTGTCATGTTATCAGATCTTCACTACATGATTATCTTGATCAAAAATATTCATGGTAATGGTATTAATCCCAACATCTGAAGAAATGTTTGGGGGGAAAAATAATATTGCTATTAGTCAAATTAATCTGCAACTTTTTTGTATGTAATAATAACGACACAAAATATATACAAAAATAACTTTACTCAAATAAAATAACTTTATTCAATTGTGGGTAGTGTTGTGCTTTCACATGTAATCTACCCCGACATGATTTTGTGCGGCTGGAGTAGCTACACATCGTGTTGTCTTCTTTTTTCCATTTTATGATGGGTGGCAACAAGCGCTAAGATGCAATACGTACTATGTTGGAGTGTCAACCAGTCAATGATGCTGGATTGCTTACAATATTATATTATGTGCAGTATCAACATGATATCAATATTTCATAATAATTTTATTATGAATTAACAAAATATTTTTTATTATGAAATAACAATATTTCATAAATGTGGATCTGGTGTTTAGCTGTTTTAGTAGTCCAGCTTTGATTGATTCATTCAATTGATTGAATCATTCCCTTTTTGGATTAACTCTTCTTTTCTTTCATTCTTCCTCTATTCGGTTTATTTAATTGACCTTTTCAGCAAATTACAAGTTTAATTTACTTTCCTCCTCGATTCATTCATTTAGTAGTCCTAATATAGAGCATATATGAAAACAAAATGATTAGTATCAAATATAAAACTCTAAATGATGACGAATGCAAATAAAATTAGAAAATATTTGGATTGGGTGAGCCAAACATAAGTAATTCTACATTTCACTGACAGTCAGCCTTTGCCCGAGACACACAAATGTAGTTTAATTAGTAATTGTCTGCCAAACAGCGTGATTTGAGCGGTGTGGTTGGGATTGTTCTAGGCACAGCAGTGAGTGGAGGACAGAGAAAGAGACAGGAGGAACAAGAGATCAGTGTGACTGTCTCTTTAAACACAGGGAGGGATAGAGAGAGACTGTCACAGGTTCAGAGGGCTGACTGATTAGCGTTTGTTTTAAGCAGCAGTGCTAAGATTGACGAGTCGCTGCCAGAAGCTCTGCATGCCTGACACTCTCTTTCTCACTCCCACACACTCAAACGAACTACAAAAGACATTAGATGACATACATGACTTGGAGAACCAAAAATGACTATAAAAAGTGACATTTTTACATTTTCTTCAGAAAATGAGCGCAAGACTAACCATCATAATGCTAAGGCATTGTTGATGGTTGACAGGGTGTTTCTATGTGGGTTACTAGGGTTTTGTAAGGTTGCTAGGTGATCACCTAGACCAAATAAACAATCACACACTTGGTGTGTCCAAAATTGCATATTACATTTGTAGGTACAACATTAGAATTTGAACTTACTTTGCAACTGTTAGAACATTCTATATAGTATGAATATGGGTAGTATGGATGAATTTCAGATGCACTACATCCACCATGTTATTAATGTCACGTGACCGACCAGCATCTGGTGCGTCACTTCACTGCCATTCACAAATCCTCTCCTGTAACCTCATGCGATAGTAAAGTGTCCATCGAATGCACACTTCAGTATCTCAGCAGATGTAATAGGTCATCTGGGTACTTTTCGCCTACTGTTTTTCGAATACTATGAATTCGGACATACTACTTTTTTTTCCGGCATTCTGTTAGCAGGGAAGTGTTCCATTTTGGACACAGCTCCTGTCAGTATCTGTGATATTCCAGACTCTAGATATAACTCTGATCTCTCCTTCAATGGAAGTCTATAATTTTTGCAAATGATGCATGAAAATTTTGGCCACCAATATTCAGAAATAGGACCAAACTCATTTACAGAAACAGTGACATTTAGTTAGCTCTTCTCAGATTACGTGTTTTGACATGTTAGCAGTGTGGACGCACTTCACCGTGACAAAAAATGGTTCTACACTGTCAAATTCATTAATATGTAAAATGTGTAAAATTCAAATTTGGCAAAAACATTGAGAGGCAACTCTTTGCTTAAGAACTTTACTATAACTGGTTTAATTTATCACCTTAGAAAATGACACTCTGAAGATCATAAAGACTTAAATGACCCAATTCCCAAATGCAATTATTAGTTTTTGACTAAATAAACACTTTAACATCAGTTTTGAAATTTACAAAACTGAAAATTACAATTTCACGCATTGTATTGTTTAACAGGCCGAAAAGTCCAATAGCTTAGAAAAGTAATAAAACACCTAATCTCAATAAATGTTTGAAGTATTCATGTCTTCAGCACAAAAGGTTCAAGTCAAGTTACACTCCAAAGTGTCCATTCACTAATCCAGAGTGCATTACAAATATGCAGGTGTGTGAATATAAGAATGCAAGCCACGCTCAACTCTTCTGGCTGCACTCCAAAGCACCTCAAACGCACGCCTTGCTCTGTCCCTCCGCCATATGGACACATCTGAGCCCTTTGTAGTCATCTCTCTATGGAGGGCCTACCTGACTAAAGCCCAGCGGACTGCGACCTGCAGGGATGAGCACGCTGGCGCCAGAGATTGGCTCTTAAACACGGCGTAACACTTGCCATCTGACTACCGTAACAATCTGCACCCTTCACACACACATAAACTCCAGACGGACATATCATGACGTCTGTAGAATAGAAACAACAGAAATAGTTTCTTTGATATTCCTTTTTCCAATTTTTCCAATTTTTCAACATATATTTTTCGAGAGTTCAAATGTAATACATTCTGAAACAAATAATATCAAATATGTGTTATAAAAAGGTGCTATGAAAGTCCTGACTGATAACAAAAACGATTTTATTTTATATTCTATTTTATTTCACCACTCTTGTCAACTTATTTTCTTTGGTGGAACACAAGAAGATATTTTGAAGAATGTTCATGCTGCTCTTTTCCGTAAAATTAAAGCATGTAGAATCCCTAGGCTGTTAAGGTCCAATAGGGACAAAAAGCACAATAAAAACACCATAAATGTAGCCAATGCAACTCACTCGCCATATTCCAAATCTTCTGTTTGTTTTATGTGAGAAAACTTGAAATTGTGATTAAATGCTTGCACATTTAAATTTGCTATAATGGTTATAAGACTTGTGATAATCAATAGTTTTTGGTCATTGGCATTAAAGCTTAATGTGTCAAGTATGGAACATCAATATGCACAAAAGTGATTTGAGAGCCACAGATCTTTAGCAAAAAGTGACATAAAATTTGGACTATTCCTCACATAAACTTACAGTATGGCTTAAGAAGATATGGAATATAGTGAATACGTTATATGGACTAGTTTAAAGGTGCTGTCTTGTCCTTTTTGAGCGCCCCTATGTGAACTGTGTGAGTTCACTGAAAGGACAAAAGCAGCGGGAAGATTTCTATATTTTCTATATTTGTTCCATGAAAGATAGAAAGTCATACAATTTTGGAACAACATTAAGGTATTTGAGAGACTATTCCCTTAACTCTTACATTAAGACATCAGGATGCTTATGCAATGACTGCAAGACACAGCCCATAGCAGCACATGTGTGTGTGTGTGTGTGCAGGGGAAAGATGGATGGTCTAGCTTCACCACAGGTGGCTGAGGCCCAGCGCAGGGAGGATACGGTTCAGAAAGACTCTGTCTCCAGCTTTGTGGATATGAAGGCAGCCCATGTGTCTCTTTGAACAGAACAACTGAACACAGAACAAACAGTGAGAATGCATAGACAGAAAAAGACCCAGGTAAGATTTTCCCATATCACCTATCTGTCCAGTAGCCTGGAGCTGATGTCCAGTATATGATGGTCATCTGGGTTGTGTACATGCCCAGCCCAAACAAATGGCACTGGAATGACTTTGAATTCAGTTAATTTCTGCATGGTAATGCCAGACAGCAGATGGAAATATTGATTTTTATTTAACATTGAAATTAACATGTATCATGCTTCAAGGTGAATAAAAAATATTGCATAATTGTTGTTAATAAATGGAAAACAAATTAGGATATATAAATTTATGCAAATTAAAATGTTAATAATGCTTATTGAATTAAGTTTAGCTGTTAAATGGCTATAATTACTTTATCCACAGAAATCACAAACCTTGTTTTTTCAGGTATAAGTGCTGGTTTTAATATTTGCCTATTTAAAAAGTACTGGATCTAAAATCAAATGAGTGGAATTACCCATCCCAAGTAAAGGACTGTTTACTCTTTTGCATCCAAAACACTTCCTCTAAAGCTGCCCAACAAATGCCTGATTAGTTTACCTCGCCCTCAAGTGTTAGGATCTGGTATTGTATGCATTTATGTAGCATCTCCTCTGTGTGCTTTTAAAAACTTGGGAAATCATGCTTGATTTTGGTAAGGCTGATCAACCACGACTGACTGACAAAGAAAGAAATACAAAATTACATGTGTTTATGGAAAGGAAAAGGAGACAAATGTTTTGAATCACATTGCCCAGCCCTGATAAACTCACACATGCTTGAGTTGGTGGTTAGACATGAAATAAAAGAGAGGTGCCTCTTTCATGGGTGTCCCCGTCTCCTCTACAACACCCTGAACCCAGAAAAGACACAGAAAGGGGCACTGCCATTACTTAACAAAGAGACTGTGACACTCGTGCTGACCCTGGGTCAGTGAAACCTGTCATGAACCATGAGCATTTACAGAACTATTAGACATTTATGCAGGATTCAGACTCTCTCAGGCATGAATGTTTCCACCAGACCTGCACTAATAGCAACTAAACAGCTAATATCAACAGGACGGCCATTCAAATGCCGTACGCATGACTGACGTTTAGCTAGAGCTCTGTATCAAGCCAGATACCAGCGCAAATGTGTAAGTGTTACCAGTGACACGTCTGGATGAAATGGGGGAAAACATTTGAGATACATTTCTAGTTCACAATAAAATGCGGTTCTTAAAGTGTTAACAGAAAAATCTCTAAGTAAATAAAGAATAATCTGTTTTTGAGGCTGTTGTGGTCTGTGCTTGTGTGTGTGCTGTGTGTGACCCAGAAGTGATGTGACTGAACACCCCCCTCCCCGCCCCCTCCCTTCAGCCCAGTCCAGATCCTTTAATTAATACTGGCTTAGACCCGATTGCTTCTGACACTACAGGGAGTTTCCTGAAGCCCAACCTACTTCTGCTCCACAACACAGTGACCAAATCCACCGAGGCCACCCACCTCCACTCACACACAAGACCTTGTGAGGACAGTAATTAAAATCCAACCATATTCTAGTTAAGAATTCACTCAAATAACAGGCTTTGGTCCTTGCGTTCCATCTCAAGCAGGCAAAAAAACAAGGTTCTTCAGTTAGGCTCTTAACGATGCTTGGCTTGTTCTGAACTAGTATTACCCAACAATTAAACGACAAAACCCACGGATCAGACTATTGGGTCTGAATTGTGGTCTATGGTGATAACGCACAGCTGAAAACTTAATTTACGCCATTTAATTCTCTGGCTTCCTGTAAAACCACCTAAACATTTTTTTACTCAGGTTAACCACTAGGACTATGAGAAGCAAATTCAGAAAACCAACGTTTATAGCTGCCACATTTTCACCCAGCGCAGCGCAGAAGGAGGAGTGGAGCAAGTAAGCTCCAGAACCATGATATATGGTGCCCAACGTGGGGTCAGGCTCCGAATCAGAGCCGCTGCGATTTGCGGTCTGCACGGTACGCTGAATATATTATATCAGACGACTCCGGGAAGATTCATTCTGAGCAATGTAACTTCTCAAAACTGAGGGCTTATTTAGATGCATTTACAATACAAAATTTCTGCTCAAAATGCAAAACAGACATGCTGTTGTGCGTTTCTCGAAAGTAAATACAGGGTTTTGTTTAATTAGCGTAAAAGTGGAAACATGACTGAAGGCTACGGCTATAATCCAGCATTCCAAACCACTGAATACAGTATTAACATACAGAATCTGGTGGAGGTGGGAGGGTGGAAAGGGCAGCGTGTTTGTTTTCTTGCCTCTGGCAAATGAATTTACTAAACTGCTTAAAATCCAACCATATTCTAGTTAAGAATTCACTCAAATAACAGGCTTTGGTCCTTGCGTTCCATCTCAAGCAGGCAAAAAAACAAGGTTCTTCAGTTAGGCTCTTAACGATGCTTGGCTTGTTCTGAACTAGTATTACCCAACAATTAAACGACAAAACCCACGGATCAGACTATTGGGTCTGAATTGTGGTCTATGGTGATAACGCACAGCTGAAAACTTAATTTACGCCATTTAATTCTCTGGCTTCCTGTAAAACCACCTAAACATTTTTTTACTCAGGTTAACCACTAGGACTATGAGAAGCAAATTCAGAAAACCAACGTTTATAGCTGCCACATTTTCACCCAGCGCAGCGCAGAAGGAGGAGTGGAGCAAGTAAGCTCCAGAACCATGATATATGGTGCCCAACGTGGGGTCAGGCTCCGAATCAGAGCCGCTGCGATTTGCGGTCTGCACGGTACGCTGAATATATTATATCAGACGACTCCGGGAAGATTCATTCTGAGCAATGTAACTTCTCAAAACTGAGGGCTTATTTAGATGCATTTACAATACAAAATTTCTGCTCAAAATGCAAAACAGACATGCTGTTGTGCGTTTCTCGAAAGTAAATACAGGGTTTTGTTTAATTAGCGTAAAAGTGGAAACATGACTGAAGGCTACGGCTATAATCCAGCATTCCAAACCACTGAATACAGTATTAACATACAGAATCTGGTGGAGGTGGGAGGGTGGAAAGGGCAGCGTGTTTGTTTTCTTGCCTCTGGCTAATGAATTTACTAAACTGCCAGGTGGATGCAAATGGCAGAGCAGGCGCCTCGACTCTGCAGACAGCAAACTTCACAGCATCTGTAGAAACACCACAGTAAATCCAGAAGGCCTACATCAGTGTGTAAGCAAATGGGGCAGGAGGAGATAAACAACACTTCATCCTAAGGAGAAAGGCATACAGTTAAACAACTCTTTTAAAGAGACAGTCAACAGATTAGCGCTAACACCAAAAAGCTAAGTGGAGTGCCACAGATTGAGTTTGTCTCACTAAATGATGGTCCATTTTTTTCATTCAACGTTACCAAATCTATTAATACAAAACAATCCCGACCTAAATATTACAATATGCATGTAGTAATGGTTAACCTACAATATATGACAAGCTTATCTACAGTAAGCTACAATCAAGCTAGCCAGTATAAAACACATGCTACTGCAGTTAGTGACAGTATAAACTTCTAACAAAATATGGCTAATATATTAAAGATCATTAACCATCAAATATATTTACACTAATAAAACAACTTTATTTCATACAACTGAATCAAAAACAGGGTTAATAGCAGTATTTATAAAAATAAAAGCATAAATTGAAACATGCATGGATGAATTATTCACTATATCTATAGCATGCATTTAAAAAAAAAAACGGTGAATTTTCATTTCATGCCAACTTTAAACAGGGTTTCCGCGGGGGTCTTAAATTTAGTTGTATCAAAATTAAGGCCTTAAAAAGTCTTAAATTGTACAAGAAAGTCTTAATTATGATTTCAGGAGGTCTTAAATTTGGGGACGGAAAGACCATTATTGCGATATGGCTTAATGTGACGATTAAACTTCGAAAGGCAATTATTTTATTAAAGAAACACGAGCGCTGCACATTTCAGAGTCTGGTGTTGCACTGCTTTGTGTTCTGCCATTACCGGGAAAACAGTTCTATTTCTGCCGTTCTGAAAGTGCCTCCTGCTGGCAGAGAATGAATGTGCATTTTCAGTAAGCCTGTTTTATTCAGGACCACATTTCTACAGGGCTCTAGACTAACCATTTGCACTGGTTGCACTGGTGCGCCTAACTTTTTTTCTTAGGTGCACCAGCACAAAAGTTAGGTGCACCCAAATTTTCGACCGCATCGCATTTAACACCGCAGTTTTACAAGTTCTAGTCTTACCTGTGAGGCATACAGTGGAAAGGCACAATGTGGTCACCTGCCTCTTGCTGCAGAAGGGCTATGACACCCCCTTTGCTGCCCAAATTAACAGCAGCACCATCAGCACCCAGAGCAATGATTTTCTCCAGCCAGTTACTGCACTGGTCCCCAAGAGCAGCAAATGCTTTCTTTGAGGCAGCATAAATTCCTAATTAAACAAATAAAAACGATAATACCATTTACTTCCCAGATCAAGAGTTTATAATGCAATCTATTATTTTTTTTTTTTCATTTTCAATGATAAGAATATTACATATGGTTAATGCAGTAACGAGACGGTAGGCATATTATTGACATAGGCTACATGACATGACATGGCTTGGGCATGCTCGACCTCAATGTGTCTAATCAGTATATTCACCGGTCTTCCTCTCCGCAAGATACGACCGTACACAATGACGCATTCCTTTGTGGCGATATCTGTGTCATGTAATGCCATGTACGCACTGTTCGCAATTTGCACAGACGTCTTTTTTTTTAATGTATCTGCGATGACTCCTATAAATTGGGCGCACGCGACATCATTGCTGTACGTCGCGTTTACGTTCAAGCCATTTTTCTTCATAAGAATTATTTCGGACTTGAACTTAGTGAAGGGAAGTTCTTCTTTTGCAATATTGTAGGCAACGTTAAACTTGATTATCATCTCGGCCTCGTCTGATGATCTGTTTGCTGCTGCCTGCCGCTGAAAGGCAGCGGGGAGAGGGGACACTTGGGCAGTGCATTTATCGCGGCATGTAATGTGTTTTATAGATTAGGGGGACCATACGTGCCATTTTCCCAAGACGCGTGATGTCATTTTGATGTCATACACCGATCGGTCTGCACATGCAAACAAAGCCAAAACCTAGATATTTTAGGCAATATAGAAATCCTGGCCAGGACGCGTCCTGGGAAAATGGCACGTATGGTCACCCTACTATAGATGCATTGTGCTTTTTCAGCGTTTCAATTCGAAATGTATTAGAACCAGTCACAAATGCACTATTGCCGGCCATGGTCTTCCCACACTCTTTACAGTAAATGCGGTGCATTATATTATCGGCTTTACTGTATCTTAGCCAGGGAAACTGGTGAAGCCACTCTCTTCGAAATGTATACACTTTCCCCCTTTTAATTTCAGTGGGCTCTGGCTCGGACTCGATCGTATGTGGCTCATTATCTAATGCCGTCTCCGGACCAGGGCTTGACATAACCTAGGAGGTTGATGGTTCCGTGTCAGAGTATTGGTTATGATTTTCGGACGGATCAGGTCTTAACTTAACATTCTTAACATTCTCTAACATACACACACGTACAGGAATATCTGGACCACAGCCAATCAGAGGGGGGGTCCGCCCTTCACTATCTCTGATTGGTTTAGACCACGATATGGGCCTAATGTGTGTCTGTTGTTGAACCACAGGGAGACTTTCATAGTCGCGAAGACTTTTTTTTCCCCTCGAACAGCTGGTCGCACCGGTGCGACCTCAGATTTTTTTTAGTCGCACCATTGAGAAATTAGGTCGCACTCTAGAGCCCTGTTTCTAGGACCCTATAGGCTAGTTTTTTTTAATTATTTTTATTTATTTTTTTGTATGTATATATTAGCATTTCATACTATTCTATAGCACTTGCTATTCAATTCTGTATATTATCATTTTAAGGAATTATGTAGTTTAATTTTATACACTTAATTATTGTCCTAACCAAATCGTGTGTGTGTGCGATTTTGGTAGCCCTAAAATTTATTTAACTAGCCCAAATAAAAAAAAAAAGACCTTTTTTAAAAAAATATATACAGGTGTATAGAAAATCAGATCGGAGTTTAAATGTCAATCAAAAATATTTTCAATACACAAATATCAACAAATATGAAGGAAGGAATTTTATTTCACTATTTACAGGGTATCGGCAAAAATGTAAAAAAATAAATGTAAGGCACATTATGACCCATTTTACGAGCTGCACATGTAAAATGAACACAGTATGAGTGGGGTTGGACAATGTCTGTGGTAACATACAGTGCTGAGCCATAAAATTACATGATTTACAGTTCAGATACAGCTTTTCACAAAAACAAAAATCTTATACAACAGCATTTCAGCCTTTTGACCATTTTTATGAAAAGGGATAAATCAAGCATATAAATTATTATGTTATTTAAAATGTATAAATTTAAATTTAAAATGTATAAATATTACTTATATTCACAAAGTCTTAATTGTTTCGATTTTTAGGCACATGAACTTCTTTCTCATTTACAACTCCGTGTTTGCTGCGTAAAAACATGAGTTGATATTTGCACTGATCTGACCATAATCACAAAGAAAGGCTTATTGGAAATGCATATTCATTCTCTGCCACGAGGTGGCGCTTTAGGAGTGCTGAAATATTGCGGTTTCCCCAGTAACGGCTGTACACAAAGCAGCTCCGCGCTCATAAATGCTGCTTTATCAGGAATTATAGGTAAAATGAAATTAAAATGCCAACGACACGTTTCTGAGGACAGTCGGTTCCCTTCAGATACATTCAAATAAAGACATCCGCGCCACGTTTTGACCTGAAAGGTGCAGCGCTCATATTTATTCGATGACATCATTGCCTTTTGAAGTTTAATCCAGCCATATCGCGACTCTTGTCTTTCCGTCCCCAACTGTAAGACCTCTTGCAATTATAATTTAACGTATTTAAAACTTTTTATGGCCTTAAGTTTGATACAACTCACTTTAGGAGTTTTTAAGAACTCGCGGGAGATCTGTATTTAAGAGAGCCCGTCGGGCAGAGTGGTGATACATTTTGGTAGCCCGACTGGAAAACACAATAGCCCCGGGACGTTGGGCTAGCGATTTTGCGAGCCCTGAACCCTCTTGAAATAGTTAACCTATACCTTAGCCGCAGCGCTTCACGTCTGATGTCTGACCCACTTAAGTGCAGTAAATGGTAAAACAATTGTGGTACAAATTAGTGTGTTTATTAGTACATTAATAAATGTAAAATAATTTGAATACAAATACTAGTTTACAACATCCAGAAGCAAAATGAACTGTTTTGCACACCTCTTACATCAAAAATAACATGGAAAGATAAAAAATGAATAGTTTCCATGGATCTAGTCTTTGCATCTGTTTGTTTGATGTTTCAATCAGGTCTCCTCTGATGGAATACAATTGGCTAGATGGCACTGTCACAAAAAAATAGGGTCCTAGTAGAACTGGGGTCCTAGAAATGCTCCAGTATTGCAGGCACACAGTATTGGGGTTGTTTTTGTTCAGACCAATGTGAAAATCGACCCATGTTTTTACCCTGCAAACACACAGAGCTGTAAATGTGAACTGGTGGATCGATGAGAATAATCATCATGCTTTTTACAGTCATTTTAGAGTTTAATATGTTACTATAGACATTGCCCTACCCCGTTCATATGGTATTAATTTTATTTGTGCAGGTCTTAAAAAGTCTTAAATTTGAGCTTAAAAATCCTGCAGAAACCCTGTTAAATGAATCAGTGATTTGTTTATTTCAAACCAGGTCTTTGAAAAGAACAATCCAAACAATCTCTCAGCCAAATAATGCCAGGTGGTTTTGACTCTGCAAATTGCTGTCAGTGGAATGCCATTTCACTGAAAGCAGCAATGTTTTTGTGCCAGATAAATACTGGCACAAACTCTTTCTGTTAGTTAAAATTATTTTCTCATAGTTAAATAATTAATAAGCTATTTCCCCTTAAAGAGCCTCAATGTAGTTTGCTACTTTTATTAGTAGTTTCACTAACAACTCTTTCTAAAGATAGACTTGACTCTAGCTTTAAAAATGCTTGATGACATATTTTAGGCTGAGATGTATCAATGCCATGCAACACCGCTTACTTGTTGGGATTAATTTTTAGTGCATTTAAAAAACTGAATAATTGCTGCAGGAAAAAGTGTATAAATTAGTAACTGCTACTTTTAGTAGAAAATTAGTTATCCCATGTTCCTGGCAGTCAGTTCATTCGCTCATAAGCTCAGCAAAATTAATTCTCACATCTCGCTGAATAAAATCTGGATAATCAGTATGATGAAAGGAGGGAGGGTGGGAGGTTGTGGTGGAAAGGGAGGAATGGAAGCTGTTGTGCTTGGCCATGGGCCGCATCCAACCACCACCCTTCCTTCCCCGCTCCACCTGGACAACATTTTCGCCACCTGATACACATCAATATGAAAAATACACATTTAGAGCAGGGTACATGAGCTGAGAAAGCACGGTGTCTTGGAAGGAGAACGGACTTTATAAATTAGCATTGACTGGGGTGATTTTGCAAATCCCAGAGCATCTTTTACTTCTACTGGAGTCCAGTCTTTTCACCTCCAGCTGATATAACCGCTGACAGGATGGCTCATGACTCAGAGGAAATTATTTGAAAAGGTTCCATGTGATATTTCAGAAGCTTTCCTGTACAGGCGGCACATCGGTGCGCTAATGATGGAAACTTCAGCAGACTGACACTCAGGTCAGGCAGGATGGCACCAAACACAAGCTATTTTGTTTGGATAATGTTGGCATTTTCAAAACAGCTCACCTAAGCGTGGCGTCAATTGATAACTTTTATCTTCTTGTTTGTGCTTTGACGGGACTCCAAAAATAGACACAACTGCATCACCCTGCACATTAAATACACAAATCAAACTTAAAAAGTATTCACTGTTCGAGTTAGAGTCCGATTATAACTGAGCCCTTACTACTGAGTGACTAATGAAGTCCATCTGTGCCTCCTTAAACCGAGTTAAAGGAGGAGTAGCGAACTGGTTTCAATTTAAACTTGTAAGGGACAGAAGCTTTCCAAAATCCCAGGCCTCATGACTTCCTTCCGTGGATGTAGAGGAATTCTGTCTGGGTTTATGCACTGCTGTAGGACTACAATAAAGCTAGAGGAAAGGAGGTGAGTCAGGGGCATGTTTTTAACCCTTCTATGCCCCACTTTACCTTCATCTGTGAGAGCTACATAAGCCTGGGAAAAATCTAACCAGGCATAGAGCGTAGTTGAACCAAAAAATAAAAATAATAAAATAAAATAAATAAAATGTATTCATTTTTTTTTTATTTCCCCCAAGACAAATCTCTTATGATAAACAGAGGACAAGCATATGATAAAGTATAATGGTTTAATAAAATGAATAATAATAATAAATGGGTTAATTATAGTAAAATGTCAACACTAAAAATTAAAAACCTTCTAAAAGTTTTAATCTTAAAGTCCAACCCAACTAAAATCAGTCAAGGACATAAAAAATACAACTATTAATAAAATAAAAAATAAATTAATTAAAATACAAACACAACTTAACAGCAAATGTTGCATGCTATGGTAAAAATGAACAAACTATAAAGTGACCTGCCTATGAAAAACATGAAAAACGCAAAATGTAAAAATCTTGCTCAAAGCAAGCTCGCCGTAGCCTGCATCAAACACACAGTGGTTAAAGCAGTCGAACAAGAAGTCCCTTTTTTGACCACGGCTGTATCCTGTATTTTCCAATTATCACCTTTTAAAGGCCAGCTGGGTGCATTCCAAACCATCAGGGGGCAATTCCATTTGCATTGCTCTGAGACAAAGTCATGCTCAAGTACGCTCGTAGTAAAGTTCATTACGAGTGGAGAGACACCATCATTGCTTTCATTATTTTGGGAACAGGATTCCTCATTTTCTGATCCCGGGCCCATGTTATTGATCCAATCTTTCGCGCTCTCTCAGCTATGACACCAATCAGAATTTGCACAAAATCAACTCACAAGCCCCGAGCCACAGGGAAATACACTTCATTATAGAGGAGAAAATTGTCAGTAAGGATAAACTGGGCAGTTTGTTTTTATCTCCATGTTAGTTTTTCCTCTGCCCTTTAGTCTTTATTATCTCCATAATAGCTTGTCTGGACTGTATCAGTGATTATATTTGTATTTTGTACATTCAGACAGCTTTTCTACCATTTAAATTCTAGCTCTGCAGTGAAACTTTTACTCTGGGTCATCGGTGCGCTTCACTGTTCCTCCTTAATACAACATAATTTATTTTAAAAAAGAAAGAAAAAAAAACATTTTAAACGATAGACCCCAGTTCACCAAGCCCACAATGAAAATGCTTCGCTATATTTGGCCCGACAGGATTGTGGGTATTTTCATGGCTTATAGGTGCTGTGCCCACGCATATGGCACTAAAGATGTTGGGATAGGAGTGTAGCAGGGAAAGAAAAGTCAACACAGAGACACAAAAACGGTCGACATAATGGTAGATCAAACATGGTGTAACAAGAAAAAGAAGTGAACAATGGGCACCCGTTCTCACTGGTGGAGATATATCTAAATCAGTAAGCAACTGTGTGAATGAAGGTGGGAGAACGGGGTTGGGGACGAAGTACGAAGCCCGCGCTGAGCTTTCACAGTGTCGTGGCCCCTGATCTGTCCAGACAGAGCAAAGGGGGCGAGGTGTGAAGGAGGAGAGAGACGAGGGCCTCTGGAACACGCACCCACCTCCACACCAGCAGCCCCTTAATGTGCTGTGTCTAATGCGCCTATTTAGGTTTTGGGGTGCAACAGTGCACAGACTCAGGTTTTTGGGCGGCCTCGGGACGAGGAGCATGGCTATCACCTATCCCAACAGCTGGGGCCCAGAAGGGTAAACAAAGGCCTGTAGGAAGTAGCGCATGACTGCGGCTGGGTCTAAAAGGCATGGAGATGGTTCTGAGAGATGTTTACTGTGGTCTGACTACCAGCAGCACGAGATGGATATCCAACACTAGTGCTGGGCGGTATGACCAAAAATTTATATCACGGTATTTTTCAAAATTATACCGGTTTCACGGTAC
>NW_015558680.1:300143-310197 GCF_001515605.1 Sinocyclocheilus anshuiensis | reverse complement strand
GAATATTGTCAAAAAATACCACACTAAATAGTGACTAAACACGACCCCTTTTAATACGTGTTAACCAGGAGTCACTCTCATTTATAATCGCGCCATCGTCTGATAAAATCAAAATGCATCTACACTAAAGAGTGGCTATGCGGTTGTTTTAGCTATATTACTTTTTTTGTCTCACGCAGCGCACTGCCTGCGTCAGAGTAACAAACTAAAAAAAACAACAAACAAAAAAGTGTGCTTTGACACAATCTGTATTGTTAAAAGCGCTATATAAATAAAGGTGACTTGACTTGACTTGACTTGACTTGACAGTGCACCAGTGAAAAGGGACCCCTTTCAAACAGTGTCGCGTTCCGAATGTTGTTTAAATGACATAACAACGAGTTTCCTGTACTTGTCATCACGTTCTATTAGTTCTACAGCTTCAGTTTCGGAACTTTCACGCTTAGTAAACACATACAGCTGTTCCCTCACCACAGTGTCACCACGTCACTTCCTGTTTGTTGACACAATCTGTATTGTTAAAAGCGCTATATAAATAAAGGTGACTTGACTTGACTTGACTTGACTTGACAGTGCACCAGTGAAAAGGGACCCCTTTCAAACAGTGTCGCGTTCCGAATGTTGTTTAAATGACATAACAACGAGTTTCCTGTACTCAGTATTGCGGTATTTAAAAAATTCATATCATAACAAAAATAAACACCGGTATTCGGTAAGAATCGGTATACCGCCCAGCACTATCCAACACCCTAGAAAATTGTTGCAAAACCTCCCAAAGGGAAAACCAGAAATTTGACAGAATAAAAAAAACATACAGGTTTTTCTAGTAATTGTGAACACAAACAGTCCATCAGATCAGACAAATAAAAGGGCTTTGTTTTTGTTTTTAAAAGGCCGTCCGTGCCACCACTAATTTCAGCCTATCTGTTTGTTGGGGCACTCGGGAAGGTTAAACCGTTTAGAGGACCTTTTCAGCTAAACAAACCGTTCCCTCTCAAGTTACCCTTTCAGACATGAGCATAGAAAAAAAATACAGTGGGCAAATGCTTTTCTTTGTTCAGAAGTAACTACAAACAAAGAGTTTCTGTCATAAGTTCTTAGCTACAGATAAACCAAACAATACCAGTCACGGACGTTTTTTCCTCTGGTAAAAGAAGTATCCAAGTGCAGCAAAAACGAAAGCCATAAATGTACCGAGACACCCTCACCTGTTAGAGCATTTCGCAGCTGGGGCAGATTCTGATAAACAACGCTCTCCTGGGGACATTCACAAAGGTGTTAAAATAATTCACTTTGTGCTCTCACGCAAGCAAAATCAGAGAATAATTAGCCTAGTTGTTTGTTGGCACATCAGCTATTAGGTGATAATTAGTTCAAAAGTGAGGCATTTGAAGATGGCTGATTGATCTAGGTACTAGTTCCGAATAAACCTCTATGTTTCGTGTAACAATTAAACCTTCGATCAGACACGCATCTCTTAAGTTACTAATAGAGTTAAATATTTTTGACCCAAAGTCCACCATTCAAGATGTGAAGAAATGAAAGGATTTTGAACAATATGTACTGCCAAAAACATTATATATTGGATTTTTTTTCCAGAAAACCTATATAGACTCCTTTCCTAACTCCTGATTTACAGTGATGACAAAGTGCAAAAATGGGGTACGCAACATATGGATCACATAAGAGCTGTCACAAATCAATCAATCAATGTCGATTGATGGATACATTATGTGGCATCCACAATAACCCCCATAGATTTAACAGATATCTTCATCTTCACCAATGACAACATTAAAAAAGTTTTTAAACAATACACACCACAAAAAAAAAAAAAAAGATTTTGGATTTTTACAGAAAACCTACATAGATTCCTTTCCCAACACATGTTACGTGATTGCAGAGTGAAAAAATTGTCTAAAAATATTCTGGTACAGAGTTTCACCAAATTTAGCTTCGCACTACCTGTAAAAAAAAATAGGTTGTTGTGCACTTGTGTGACATAAACACTCATATTTTGAGTTGAAAGTTTGCAAAAATTAAAAAAAGGCCAGTCGCCAAGGACTTCCTGTAGTGTCCCAGAAACAGGTTAGCATAAAGAACAGCATTTCATCAAAAACAATATATAGGCAAACACTTAGCATGCATTAACTAGTGTACTCTGAGTACTACTTAAAAAGACTTTAGTGCACAACACTGTTACATTCCCACTGACAACCTGGTTGTCCTTTAAGGTCCCTTCTTAAACACCTTAAATGCATGAGGCTTCCCTTCTATTTAAAGGAACGTATGACATGATAACACAGTTCAAAACAAGTGCAGCCAAGAGTTGTTGTCCCCTTCCCGACCCAAGTCGCCGAACAGTCAGGGAAAAGATTAACAGATAACAAGAAAAAAAAAGAAGAAAAAAACACAGCTTATACGTCACGGTCACACCTCATCCCAGGGGTCAGCCTCAGGCCAGAGCGTGTTACAGTGCTACACGCAATACTGTATTGCAGCTTTCTCAGCACCTTAACAATACGATGATCCCATGATTAAGACTGACATGAGCTAAGCCCTGCCTGACACAGTCATCGCGCTGTTACCATGACACCTCGGCGCTGACACCAGCTGCGTGCAACAGGAAATGGGTCTCCAGTCGCTTTAGCAATGTAAACATACGGTCGCAACAAAACGAGCTGCAGACTATGGAGATTGTGGTTAAACCAGAATGGCATGCAAGGGTAACCAGTCAACAGTGGAAATGAAGACTTCCTTAAAAAATATATTCTGGTTTAAGCTCGATCATCAGCATTTGTGGCAAAAAGTTATAAAATAAAAAAAATATTATAATTTCCACGTTTCCCCCACTTTTTACAGTGAGGTAATTACAGTGGAAGTGAATGGTGCATTGAAATGTTACAATGCTCGCTGTATGAACAGAATAGCCACCAGTACAATGTGAGTGTGAAAAGTGTGATTTTAGAGTGGGAAAAAAAATACAGCTTAGGCCTATACTATTTAATTGTAACTACAACAACGCAATTGCTATAAACCCTAAAATGACTGTAAAGTGATTTAAACAGCTTTTCAAATAAAACACAAGTTTTAACAGAATAATTAATGTACTTTGTTACGGTTCACATTTCTGCTTTTAAATCCTCCAAAAATTGGCCCTATTCACTTCCACTGCAAATGCTGCATTGTGATCTTGATTTTTGTTACAAGTTACAATTATTTTAATCAACATTAATGTTAACCACAAATACTGTCGGTTGAGCCTAACTTGTATTGAACCCTGAATATTCCTTTAAGGTTATGAGTAGGCCCCCTGGTTTTAACCGCATCCGACGGGCAAGTCATCCATCCCCCAGTTTACAGCCGAGACTGACCTCCTGTATTCCTGTAAATAAGTGATGTGGCTTTAACGTTGCCCAGATCCAGCCATGGGAAAAGGTTTCCAGCCTCATCAGTCCGTCTCATAACAAAAGGACCACATTTCACTGCACCTCTACAAACAAAAGGATCTGGCCGGTTCCCAATACGGAACTAAATTGCTTAGAATGGGACCCTACCTTCACAAGTGACCCTTAAACTTAGGGTAAACCTTGTGGCGTCACAACAAAGCTACACTGCACCTTTTCACGGTAGAAAAGTGTAGACAGCTTTTGACAGTTGCTCCCAGTTTCAAGGTAAAAAAAAAAAAGGTGCCATCATAAAGTGGGGTCTAGGAAACAGGATAAGCACTCCAGCCAAGACTATAAAATGCTCGCTGGGAACTTGAAAGCCACACAGGCAAAGTTGAGGGCTGCCATCTGGAAACAATAAACAAACAAAAACTAACCAAACAAATATTGCGTGTACTCAGGAGGCACTAACTGTAACCGAACCGAAGGCAGCCGAGTCTGGAAACTAGCATCTTAAGGGGGTCAGTGATGCAGACAGACGCGTCCTACGAGTACAGATCTTTCTCTGGAGTGTGATGAGGTGTAGGGGGGGGACGGTCTTTGGCTCGATCTAGTTCCTGTTTGTGGCAGGATCTTGGCCTTGTTCTAATGAGCCTCAGCACTAGCAGGGCAGCGTCGGCCCTTATTCCCAGTGATGTGAACAGGCGCCTATCACGCTCCCCATTAAGAGGCGTAAGTAAACGGTCTCGCTTGCCTGCGTGCTCCCACCTCCAAAAGCCATACCGGTTCACCCCTCTGGGAATGGGACAGGATACACGGAATGAGATTTTCAGGAGCAGGCGTTCTACATAGAGAGCATCCAGAAGGGCAGGAGGGGTCAGAGTGGAGTAAACTCTAGTTATGATATCAAATAATCAAAAAGCTTTCAGAGTACAAAGATCTTTTGCAAGCCCCAGGGATTGTTTATTATGCTTGGCTTATCATCCAATAGACTATTAGCCAATTAGTTACTATAGGTTGAATAATTAATATAAGAATAAATCTATTTTTTAGAGCTCCGCCATTCTGAAGATGCGGTTTCAATTTAAAAACAGTCTAACTTTTAAAAACAAACTTTTAAGACCCATTCTGTTGCCCTCTAAAAAAACACATCCAATATAGGTCAGGTGAACCTGACCCTCCTAATTATGCAGGGTTTCCTTCCAACAGGTGAACTAGCTTTTTAGGCAACCCGTTGACTAGTCGATTTCAAAGATACATAATTTTGCACATTCCTAGCTGTTACAAATCCTCTGTGCTGAATAGAAGTGGGTGAGGTACATAGTTGCTGACATTGCGACAAACTACTTTCTAGCCTAAAGGTGAAGCTAAAAGACACAAAAAGCACAAGTAGCAATAGGAAAGAGGAAGAAAGGCGTAATCATTGTGGGGGTGATATCCATAATTAGTCGATTTTTTTTCAGGTTCGTCGTACTCCTAACACATGTCTGCTGAAAGCAGAGAAAACTGATTAACTCCCTCCAAATCCCACAGACGTGTGAATACCTGAAAAAAAATATCAGGTTCAGCCAAGCCTTTAAAAAAATCAAATGGGAGAGATAGTATTGCATTCATAGCAAAAAGTACTAGTCTGTAAATTAAAGTATTACATTTAATGAGCTTTTCTTTCTAAAATAAAATATATCATTAAAAATAATGTGTTTTCTATATGAAAAATATCTCTCTACTTTTTTTTAACCTACATATAGGCTACTTGATTTTTTATTAAATAGACAATTTGGAAGAATGAATTACTAGTTTGTCTATATACAGAGTCAGTATATATATATATATATGCATGATTTAAATTGATATTCTGACAGAATAGCTTTTCCATGAATCTGACAACAGCTGTGTTACTTTCATATGATGAAACAGTGTTAAATAGAGATGATTCCCTGAGGGGGAAAAAAAAAAGAGAAATTTACAGGCAGGAGCTTTGTTCTCCACAAAACACAAATCCAGAGACATTTAACAGTTACTATAAAATTAACATTGAATCACTTATTCAAATCCATAAACATACTCCCATAGCAACATGAACCAAATGCTCAATTTGGAATTGCAACAGTTCATCCAACACAGTGGGAAAAGAGCCTTAAACCAATACGAAAATTACAAAAGCATTTATAGAAACTACAACTGTTGTTTTAAAAGTCCAAAGCACTTTGAAATGCTGTGAGAGTATACTGCTTGCCCGGATTGTAAATAAGCTACAGACACTATTCTAATATCTGAGCCATATAAGACTGGTCAAGCAGGTGATATTCAGGATCTCCAGTGCCACCTATCTTCCAAACATCATTGAATGAAGCACTTGAACCTCCTGCTGCGTAGCCTGAACCACGATGTGCTCATTTCCAAAGCTAATGAGAAACGGTGGAAGGTTGGCTGGCTTGGTGGAGCCTCACAGACACAGAGAGAAGGAGCCCAGCCCAACCTCAGGGCTCCTATCTCCCCATTTCCATGTGCTGCACCATGGGAAATCTGCTCCTATTATTATTTCTCCTCTTATTGCTTATGTTCTTTTAATATTTCATTCAGTTATTAAAAAGGGATGGATATGATTTCATTGCACGGTTCATCGCCGGAGACTAATTTCACTGTAAGTGCTGTTTGCTCTGGCCTTTAAATTAGAACTTATCCGTGTTTCTACATAAAATTAGCAGCCTCTAGTGATTTAGGAGGTGGAGAGACAGTAGATTTAGGGAGTTTGGCATATGTCAGCCACATGCACTTATTCAAATATAAGAAATATGCATTTGAAAAAAAATTTGTAGTTGTATGGTTGTACATTATACCTGATCATATTTGTAGGACAAGACTACAGTTTATAACTCTCAAAATGATAAGCAATATTAAATTAGAATCATAAAATAAATCACTGTGTAGCACACCTATTTTTATTCACCCCAAGTATAATAAATATAATTTACTATTACTTTTTATAATGTATTTGTTTTAAAAGGCCATGTTTATACAGATGCAAGTCCATGGCCTATCTGAGGAGCCGCTCTCTGGCCGAGACCCTCCGTTGATCAAAGCTTTTAATGCAAGAGCAGAGGCACTTGTTTGGGTCGGTGGGGACTCGGAGCACAAATCTCCATCTGTTGGCCGTATGGACCTTCTCAGTTACCTCCAGGACAAGAACGCTTCGAACAGCCATTTCTCTAACATTCAGTTTACTGATCTGAAATGTGAGAGCAAAACCAGAGACAGACGCAAAACCAATATCTTTTTTTTTTTTTTGGTTATGTGAAGAGCGAAGACATATAAACACAACCTCACGTACTTTATGAGGGAGTGCCATTGAATCCAGCTTACTTGTTTCACACTAAAACAACCTCAGGCTTGCTTTGATCACACTGGGTCAGCCGGTTAACTCACATTTCGGTTACTCAGTTCAGGTCATATTCTGTAAGATGGTTGGTTACAGTGAGGCTCGGGTTTTGTTTCGTAATTGGATTAAGGCCACACACCTCTGCTCCTGTTACCGGCACCAATCAATGTGGAAATGAGTTGTCAACACATCACTATTTACTCAGCACTCATTTATTTTTCTATGGGATGCCAAAGGCTGCACCTACACTAAAAGGCACCAGATGAGGGGGGATCGGCGGCTTTGAACATTTAAAATGATCTGTCCTGTTGACTTTGTTTGAAAATGTCACAGTCCTTCCACACACACAAGGAATATTAGAACAGGAAACAACAACAACCCTAATTTATCCCTTTCATGCACTGCCAATGCAGTTGATATAAAATTCAAACATGGGCCGAAGACATATATTTGATCCAGTAGTTTAAAAGCAAATAATATGAACAATTAACTTGATGGCGATGGGCACAGTGGGATATTTAGGGGCATGCATTTAGCATTTAAAAAAAGGTTAATCGTTACAAATAGGGTGAACAAATATAAGCAAAAACTCATCAGGATTGGATCCCAAAGAGAAGTTCATTAAAAAATGGTTTGTAAATGAATGCATCTAGAACTCTACCTTTGATTTATTCCAACAAAAGCCTCTAAAATTGCTTTCCATTGCTTCCAGGTATCCAAGGGCGTTTGCACAGTTGCTCTTAATTGAAAAAGTTATAGTAGCACATTACATTTCATGGTTTTATAAGCAGTACTATAAAGCCTTGGCAGGCCTCGAAAGGGGAAGCTGCCCATTAACTTATAGGGTCCAGGCCCAGGAAGTGTAATTGACAAGCTCTAGGCTACTTTCATCACTTGTCGTGTTCATAGCATCAATCCATGTTTCCTCTGGGATGCTGTTACATCCTTGACATGAGGGTGTTTGTGAGATATCCCAGTCTGCTTCCAAGCTAGTGGCTCTCGACTCTCCATAAAACACGTGCACACACACACAAACACACACTCCACTCATGGGCCTCGGAATTGGGTCCAGCCCGTGCAGTTAGCAATGTGTTCAAATTTCCTTCCAAGCCAACTCAGTTTGCTTTGTGGCTTTTGTGGAAGGAGGGGGGAAAAAAACACTCACATCAGCTCACAGTTATTAAACAAATGGAAAGCTGATTATAATCCAGGTTCTCTATACGTGCGCCTGGGCAAACTAATTTAAAAGCCAATGTGTGAGAAGCGCGTTCCTTTACAGAAGCTGAACAAATGGATTTGTCTTCAAGGGATAACAAACATGAACTGCTGGTTTAATTAACAGAGTTAAACACATCCTCCTGGATGACCTCAGGCACCGAAACTGTCATTGGACGCACTGCATATTCACATGCTAACTGCAAATATGACAAACCCTGGCATGACAGTCACAGTTCACACTGTACATTAGCTGGCCCATCAGTACAGCGCCTCTGGAAATTCATCTGCTATGAATTACAGCCACCTGGCACCATGTCCTGATGACCAATGCCCAATATGGACAGATTACTGGGACCTTAAAACCATGCCTTCTTTGTAATTGACATTTAAACTGTTTGAAGTCCCTCATTAAAGTCTCTCAAGAGGAATTAGACACAGATGTACCATGTAGAAGTACAGTACTATTTTGCTTTAGTGATTTTGACTGGTTGTTTGAAATACCTCTGGAAATGTCAAGCTTATTGTACATTTTTGAATTCTTAAGCATACAAAATTTTATGTCATTTAATAGTCATTCATTCATGTCTGAAGGACATAGATGTTTAAAATGGTAAAACGTAGCACACACACTATCAAAATAAAATTTAAGCATGGTCTTAAGCATATCATGAACCAAACCATTTATTTATTTATTTATTTATTTAATTTTCAGAGATTAGTCTAGTCAAAATTGGGACTTCACTCATGTTCAAAACAGTCTTACAAATAAAAATCAGTAAATGCATTAATCCATAATAATTCTAAAATAATAATAAAAAATACATGCTGCCCACTCTTAGTAAACTTTAGAATTAACCACAGACATTCCAAGAATTCTGAAAAAAGGAAAAGATATAACAGGGCACCTTGCTTTCTCTCGCTCTCTCTTTATCAGGCACAGAATAGTTTTAGCTCAACACAATATTTCAGTTGCTTTGGATATTCCAAACATCCATTCTGCATCTGACTAGGCAACAGGACTTAGGTTTGACCAATAGTTTTGGACATCAAACTTCTGCTTTCTTATTCAATCTTTTGGCACCTCTGGTAAGACATATCAGCAAACGAGATACATGGAGGACAATAAACTTCGACTACGCAAGCGTTTTGTTACAAAACCAATTCATTTGAAATAAACAAACTGTTATTCTTATAAAAGAAAGCATCAAAACATGTCAATGTCACTCATAAAATAAACGTTTTATCATATCCTCCCTTAATTCTCTCCGCTTCCTTATATGGGACGTCCTTTTACCACGAATGCACTTTAAAAACGATCAGTGTCGTTAACACATAATGTGTAATGTAAAGAGGAGAGAAATCTCCAGTATGTTCAAACTTACAACACAGAAGAATTCTGAAAAAAGGAAAAGATATAAATGAATTTAAAAATCATAGATTAATTTAGTATTATATTAAGAAATCATTTTCACCAAGGTTGCATTTATTTGATCAAAATACAGTAAAACAGTGATATTGTGAAATATTATTAAATTTGTTATTTGAATATATTTTTGTAATTTATTCTTGTAATTTATTATTTAGGTAATTTATTCCTGTGATGGCTAAGCTGAATTTTCAGCAGCTATTACTCCAGTCTTCAGTGTCACATGATCCTTCAGAAATTATTCTAATATGCTGATTTGGTGCTCAATAAACATTTCTTATTATCATCAATAATGAAAACAGTTCTGCTTCTTAATATTTATGTGGAATCCATGATACATTTTTTCCCCAGGATTCTTTGATGAACAGAAATAAAAAAAAGACATTTATTTAAAATAGAAATATTTCGTAACATGTTAAAATGTCTTTAACTTTGACTCAATTTATTTTTATCTTTAACTCAATTTCATGCATCCTTGTTCAACAACAAAAAAAAACATGTACTGACTCCAAACTAAGTAAAGGCTGCATGTACCATTTATTATTATTATTTATTTTTCCTCTTGAAAGACTTTAATGAGAGACAGCTGGAATGTAAATTACAATGAAGGCACTATTGTTGTTATTTAGTTATTTATATATA
>NW_015558680.1:297433-300052 GCF_001515605.1 Sinocyclocheilus anshuiensis | reverse complement strand
TCTTCTGTCACCACATCCTATGCGCAGCGCCATGTCTTCGGCTTCCTCACATGAGATGTTCCTATTGGCTGCCAGCGTCGCTATGTGTAAAAATAATGACGTTTGATTGGACGTTTGATTGGCCCCTTTCTGATTTAAAGTCGCAGACAATTGCATATGCTCTGGACTAAAAAATAATATTAATAATAAGAACTACTTCTACAACTGATAAAATATTCCTCAGCCTTTTATATTTTATTTTCATCTTTTAATGAGAACTACATTATCATACCTAGTATGCTTTAATGTTTGGAGGCTATGTTCAGAAAATAGGTACTACCACAATACTTATAGGCTTATTATTTTTGCAGTATATAGTATTGTGCACTATTTTGTACATAAAATACCTGTATGACCTACTACATTTACCAGAAATGTGCAGCATAAAACTGGAAAACACTTTGTGGAATCGTACCCCACAATGCAATGCACTAGACCTTCCTTTAGAGTGTGGAACATGAAGTAAAATCAACCTTGGATTTTAACATACTTTTGACTAGTTATTTGAACTCACTGAGTTACAACATTTTATTCACATAGAATTGGATTTAAATGCAAAATTACTATTTTTATTCCCATAATGACAATAGAATGAAACTCTGAATTAACTAAACAAATGAGATCACATGAAAACAATTTAGGAAACTATTGTTTGAAACATTTACAATTACATAATACATACTATTCCACTTACATTTTTTTAAATGCAGCACATAGTGTACACTGAGCTAATAAGCCAGTACTCCATTCCAAGCATGGCCTCAGTTTGGTGATGATCCTGGTTGTCATGTCTATGCGCTGACGTGCACAACACCATCACTGGAGTGCACTCCAGGAACCGGCGCACAGCAGTGGTGAATTACTACTACTACCATCAGCCAGGTCCATGCGTGGCAAACAAATGACACACAATATTTGCCATGATTAAGTCAGCAGGGGACTCTGAGGAAATGTCAGGTTTCAAAAACGCTTTCTCTGGCTATGTGATGGTTGTGCACAGCATTGCTTGTAAGAACCAAAAATACCAAAAGAAAAAAATACAACAACAACTATGGCACATTCATTTGCATTAGAATATGAAATAAGTGAGCAAACCATGTCACACTAGGTTACTTCCTGCATTGTTTTGAAGTATTAAAACTATATTTGGACAACTTTGTCTATTAAAATTCTATCTAAAATCTATTTTTAATGTCAGGGAAGATATTCCTCTCATGTGAATGTACTAAACATTTAAAGCTAACATGAAGTATTAAATAAATTATATATCAAGACAGAAGAGAAATGCAATCTATATTTTAATATACAATATACATCATATAACTAAAACTACACGGTCTGCAACAATAATATCACAAAATAACAGGTGTAGAATGGGAACTCACATTCAACATATTGCATATAGTTTGAAATTCCATTCATGGGTTACTTGGAAACTCCCTTTTTCTTGCTCAATGCCTTTCATCAACCTCAACTGTCATCTGTTAATCCAGTTTTGATAGCATTTGGCACACTTTCTTTGGATCACAGCAAGCTCCACGACTTCTATTCTGTTCTCCCCTAGGAACCACAGAGCCCCCGAAAGAAGCCAGAGTTCGGTTGTCCCGAAATGGCAGCCTGTGCTGTCTGATGAAAGTCGCTTAGACATACACACGGCAAATCATAATTGGACCATTTCACTCTTTATACCAATAACTGATACAGTACCAGCGTTATTTGATGGCAGTGCAAAGTAATGGAAAGTATAATGGCTATTGAAAGAAGCTGAATGTTATGATTTGATGTAAGAATATACATATAGCAGCTCCTTTGTTCTCTTTGGTCTACCCTGGTACAAATGCACAATGAATCAGCAGGGTTTGTGTCTTGGATGTCTGGTTCATTGAAAATCTTGAAATACTGTAGTGCCAACTCTGAAGCTGGAGATTAAAGAACAAAACATGGATGAAAAAATGTATGGATGGAAAGTCACAATCTAACTCTGGCATTTCAAGTAAGCAAATGTTCTCTGTATGTGCTTTATATTCCATATTATACTGTGAATTCTGGTCAATTAGATTTGTTTTATTAATAATATACTTGCAAACTATGATGTCTTTGAATAAACAAGAATAAGCTAATAATATACATCAAACACAAAAAATAAGAAAACAATTATTGATACATGATAAATATTGTTTTTGAATATGTCTTGTATGGAGTCTATGTTGCAAATCACAAAGATTCTTTATGAGTGCCATCAATGCTCTCCCAGTGTTGGCAATGTTCACCCAGGGGTACATCCGATCACAGAAATGTCACTGGATTTGGTATGAAACCTTGACATTTAGACCTAAGATATCCATTGTGATTTTCAGCAAGTTTTTTTTATCATAACTTTCTCAGAGACACATGTAAGTTCATGCTAAAATAATAAATAATAATAATAAAATAATATTTCTGAAATGACACCTGCATGTTAATAAATATGTGTGATATTTCACAAGTGATATCAAAACAAAATTGAATGAAAAATGAAAATGCAATGGGTTAAACACACACACACACACACACACACACACACACACACACACACACACA